>NC_030421.2:26946386-27023886 GCF_001660625.3 Ictalurus punctatus
TGCCTGTATAACCTGGCTAATTCTACCAGACTGGAGTTTATTTGGACCAGAGGGACACAGGGGCTCTAATTCAGTGTCATAGCTAAGCTATAAATGGGTGTATGTTCTGAGTTTTGCCTGAGCTGCATTTGTATTGGCATTATGGTAAAACAAAACAAACAAAAAAAAACATATTGTAGTACTTTCACAATACACAGTGTTTCATTTAGCAAAGCAGTAGTGCGATATTCAGAAAGTAAAGAAAAAATGAGTTCAGTAATGTCTATATACTGAGGTTAAATAAGGAAGAAAACTTAAGCTGGTTCACAGAGTTCACTAACATTGTTAACATTTTTTCTTGGATTTAAGTGAAGACTTTTTTTTTTCTCGTTGTAACTTGACTCTCGTATGTTATTTTAAGATGCCACTTGAACTTGACTTCAACTTGAAATTCTCTGTGAATTCTCATTGCTTTGACTAGTCTAAATAGGCAGCCTAAATAGTGTTTCTTTTTTAAATCATTAAATAATTCAACTTTAAAGCTACCTAAAATTCATTAAGTGGGCAAAATAATATACCCGTTCCCACTGCATGAACATGTACAGGG
This sequence comes from Ictalurus punctatus, assembly GCF_001660625.3. NCBI lineage: Eukaryota > Metazoa > Chordata > Actinopteri > Siluriformes > Ictaluridae > Ictalurus > Ictalurus punctatus. The sequence goes on from NC_030421.2 coordinate 26,946,973, forward strand.
TATCAGCTTTAGGATTCTGGACTTGATTTACATGTGGGTCTGCGATTACTTAATCTCAACTTGGATTTGTGAACTGCTGGGTTCAGACTTGGACTTGCCCCTAGTGAATACACATATAGAGGAGGTTAATGTGTAGTGTTAATACTTAAATGCATAATTTAAAAAAAAAAAAGTAGTCTGGCCTGTTTATTCCCCTCTGCCACACCTGCCTTAATCAGAGGGGCAGACACACACACACACACACACACACACACACACACACACACACAAAAAAACCCCTACCCTCTCATATGAGGAGCTGTTTCATACACTGAAGTGGAGGTGCAGCCTGAAAAGACACACAGCGTGACCCCTTGGAGGTGTAGGGGGGCAGCGTGGGCAAGTGTGCATGTGTGTGTGCACCAGTGCCTGTTTTTGCCTGTGCTGGGGGCAGGGTTCATTGTAAGAGGTGATGGGAGTGCAGAAGCTGTGTCCTGTTGGAGGTGTGTATATTTGAACTCTATGGATTAACACCAAACAGCTCTATCAGTGTGAATGGGCTTGACACTGCTAAAGTACTGCGCAAGGTGTGTGTGTGTGTGTGAGTGCTAATCATTTCAGGGGTGTTAAAAATCCACACACATGCTTTGATTGATTAAGGCCCAAACCAACATGGCTGCAGGGTAGACTAAAGGCTTTTAACACACACACACACACACTTGTGCTGTTTTTCCATTCACTGTCCTCCGATTCTTATGTTACTCAGCCACTGTGTCAGAAAAATCACTGATTTTTTCCATTTCAGCCTGATCATTCCTGCCACATAAGAAAATGTCTGAGCATAGTTGGAGCAAAGCATATGATTTCCTGTGTGGACTTCACAGCACCCTCTAGTGTCTGAAACAAGAAGCCCCCCCCAGACCATGGCTGTGCTGCTCTTGGCACACTAGGGGGGAAATGATGAAGCGCTCTGCACCGTTCCACTCAAGTTTGATCCGATTGCAGAACGGGGAATGAATTCCACTGCATCAGTGCCCCTCTTCTGTGGTTAGCTTGTGGTTTCACATGTGTTTTTCTTGGATTGCTGCATTCATGAGGAAGAGTGGGTCGTTTGATGGCTGGTGATTTGTTTCAGCATTTTATTCAGATAGCAGACCACAACAGAGGGAACAGACTTGAATTTAGTCTAAACTATGCTAAACTGTTGTTGGGAATGCATGGGTGGTTTTATAGTCAGGCTTATGAATGTGTAGCAAGTCTCTGGAGGAAGAGAGAGGAAGTGTTTGTGTGTGCTTGCGTGTGTGTGTGTGTGGTAGTGCCTTTTGTATTCTTAAGGTTGTCCATAGTTCAGCTCTGGTAAACAGCCGTGGCCTCGTGAATCTCCTGCTTTTAATAAATGCCATGGCGGTGAAACGAGGCCGCGTGTGAATGTGCCTGTGGCAGCTATCCGAGCCAAGGGACAGTTCAAAGGGATTCTTCTATCTGACCTCCACATTTAAAGGCAGGGTGTAGTAACCAGAACAAACCCAGGAAAGAAAGACCACTCGCTAACTGCCAGTAAAAGCCTCACAAGGACACTTTACCATTTAGAGCAGCTCCAACCTGGTGATGATTTATGCCGATTACAGTTGTTGCTAAACTTTCTGCACCTGGATACCTTGTGATATCAGCTTAGACCATGTACAATACATAATAGGAGGGTTTTTTTTTTTCATCCTAAACTCTCTTTATAATGTGTAGCATATGACCAATTACCATGGACAAGAATTCCAGCATTTCTCTGCACTGAGAAATCTCTTTAATAATGGAACCCAAGGACAGGCTACATCAATAATCTTTTCAAATGAGCATTGTGAACCGAAAACTTGGTTACACTCCATCTGTAAAGTGCTAGAATGAGACCGACATGTGAGTCATTTTTATGGAGATTTGTCCAACTTTTAGGAGTACTGTAAAAGTAATTTTGGTTATTTATTGCCTCTCTAAGGTTTTGTGGTGTCCATGGGCCATCACACCCACGCATCAGTGTCGGTAACACGTAACCACAGTGCAGTGGTGGCTTGGTGGTGAAGGCTCTGGGTTACTGATCGGAATGTCGGGGGGTTCAAGCCCCAGCGCTGCCACTCTTGGGCCCTTGAGCAAGGCCCTTAACCCTCTCTGCTCCAGGGGTGCTGTATCATAGATGACCCTGCGCTCTGACCCCAACTTCCTGACATTCTGGGGTGTGAGAAGAAAAGAATTTCACTCTGCTGTAATGTATATGTGACCAATAAAGACTCATTATCATTAACCACAAATTCCTCCTCCTGACAATGTAGTACCATCTCAGGAAGAAAGAATGGCACAGATTTCTTGCTGAGTTTACAAATACCTCTGACTGAAGAGTGCTAGGAAGCATTTTAGGGCGATGTTTTTCTCAGGGAGATTTGAGTAAACAGGTTTTCCTCCTTGTGTCAGTACAGGAAATGTGTTCAGTTCAAGTGTGTTGTAATCATGCATACGCTGCAGATGCTGGAGATGGGAGGGTTAAGTTCATTTAAAAACTGCTGGAGTATTTCTTTTAACATGGCAGTTATGTAGCATAAGTAGCATTTATGTACCGAACGGCATTATAAATCTAGAATTATGTACAATATGTACACGGAAGGAAAATACAGAGTTGTCTGTACCACTGTAGCAGTCGTTTAAATATTATTACACATGCCCTGTTGATGTGGTGGACAGAAGTTGGAATAACTATAGTGTTCGTTTAAAGTTTCACTATCTGCACCCTTCTAAAGTCTTGCTGCTCGTTCGTATCACTCTCTGAGACTCCAGAAACCAGGAGCCATCGAGGCAGAACGGCTATTTATGAGCAAAAAAAAGGGGCATTAACCCCAGTGTTTTCTGCCGCTCACCCTCTGACCTCTCACAATATACAAACAGCAGAGCGCAACTCCCCCACGCGGTTCACTCGCACATGTAAGACCTCAGGATCTGCGGTGTGCTGTCTACAGTGTAGTGCTTGGTGTCCAGTGCCCTTTGCTATAGTAATCACAAAGTGCTGACCTTCAGCCGCAGACCATCCTGATCAGATCAATGGCTTATAGTGTGGGAATGACCCAAAGGGTCACAAGCACTTTGTCTCATTCTGCACGCTAGTAAAGGCCCTGACACTTCAGACCAGCGGCAGTGCCCATGTCCCAGGACCGTGCGCAACTGGAAATTTGACACGTAAACAAATATTTGTCTCCTAGTGAGCAGTTGCCAGGAGCTGGACAGCATCACTTAACCAGCTTATTGTTTTCGGGTGACCTCAGAGGTCAGGGTTTGGCACAGTGTCTGCGTGTTGGATTTACACAGGTTCACATGTTGCATTTAAAAGAACAGGACATGACTGGAAAAGTCTGTATTCTGTGAGCTTTCAAAATGTAAACACACAATGTCTCGTTCATTTAATTCCGTTTACAGACACACCGTTCACCCAGAGGGGTAAAGTTGTGCCGCGCTGGGAGTGGTGTGGAGTGGTAGTGTGTTTAAAGTGGGCCTGGATGTATAGAGATGTTAATGAGGGTCCAGGGTGCAGGCTGATCCTCCATGCTTAAAGAGACCGTCACGACGGGGCCACACAGCTCAGCCACATCCTACTAATGCACCCACATTGTTCCCTTCACCCCTCAGCAAAGGGGGATGGAGCCAGAGAGAGAGAGGTGGATGATTTCTGGGACAGGCAGAACTGAAGGGGGAGGATGAAATGGAGAGAGGGTGTGGAATGTGGGAATGGTAGAAGTGGAGAGAGGAGAGGAACTCAATGGAGGGAGGGAGCTGAGAGAGTGAGGCAATCACAGAGCATGAGCTGAGGACTTCACAGAGCAGAGGGGGTGGAAGCACAGAAACGGCAGGAAGACGAGAGTCCTGTAATTAAGATGACCGGAAGTCGGCTCTCAGAAAAGGTGACGCGTTTCTTTTTTTTTTTTGCCGTCTGATTCAGATGTGGTCACTATAGTCCAGCGTGTGCATGTTTTAGATGGACGTGCGGGTTTGTCTCTATATGTCAGAATATAGCCAGGAGCTCTGGCTCAGCAAATCAGAGACGAGTATCAGAAGTCTGCCAGAGAGACAATGTTACATAACTCTGGGATCTGCAGAGAAAACACTACACCGTGCTGCAATGATAGCCTGCAGTCCGTGTGTCTGTGCAGATTTAGTGTGCTGTCACATATGCTTATTATATAATGATCACATTTGTTTGTGGAGTGCAAGAGCTCAGCTGTGCATCTGCTACCGCTTGTGTGCATGTTTTCATAATCAAGTCATTCATTGTTTCTGCACCATGTTCCTTATCTCCTGCAGAGAGGACATCATTTTCTCACACACACACACTTCAGTGCATGTGTTCTTGGAACAGAGGCCAATAAATGCACTTACATACAAACATTTTTTTTCTGCTCTCTCTTCACGTCGCATCATGGCTCTGCTCTGAATGTTTGTTTTTCAGGCTCCCATCCCAAAGAGCGTCCTGATCCCCATCCCCGTCTCCAAATCTTCCGTCTCACGCTTCCGTAACAGCGTCGAGGGCCTCAACCAGGAGATCGAGCGCATCATTATCCGAGACTCAGGAGACAAAGACGAACAGTTTATTGTGAGTCGCAGTTGCTGTTATTTCATATAAACACTGTGTTGTTGTAACACTGGGAGCTCTTGGGCTTTGAGCATGGAACATGCATGGATTTGACTTAGTCATAGTGTACAGATATAGATCATGCTCTTAGAACAGAACATGCACATTACATCATACGATTTTAAAAGCAACTTTTGTCTGAGAGGCCAATTGCAATGAAAACACTGCCAACTTCTCTCTTCTGTCAAGCCCACTCCACCCATGATGTTCAAACTATATGGCTCTTGAGTTGCCTTTATGTTGGCTAGGGGCAGAGCTAATTTCTGGGCCAGAACACTTCAAATGAATAAGCCAAATTAATTGCATGGCAATATTTTTCAATTGTAGCTTTTGGGCATTTTTGGCATTATATGACTATTAGGGGCCTTGTAGCACTTTTAAACATTAACTAGATTTAAACAAACTGAACCTTTAACTGCAGCACCACTGCTTGAGTGAAACTAGAAATGGGTCATTGTGTATATCGTTCCTCATTCTGCAGCCTCAGGATGCCCCTGATGGGCACCGTGCGCCTCCTCCACTGTGCCAGCGCAGCGCCAGCTCCCGCAGCATCGATACACAGACGCCCTCAGGCATCACCGTGGGCAGCAGCCATAGCAACAGCAGCAGCCGATCCCAGTCTGTCTCGCCTGCCTTCCTGAGCGTGCCCAATGAACTCTGCAGCGACAGCCCCTCTCCCAATGAGGAACCACTCGGTGACTGTCGTGATAAAGGTACAGCACACACACACTCACATACATCGTATCTTTCCTTTATTGGTACAGTGTTCACTGGTGTCCACAGCTAGGTTTCCACTACGGCAACCATTTCAGGAAATCTAGGTGTATTTCCACAGGAAATCTGGCTTGATTTTAGTTCTTTAATTACAGGAACTATTCAGTTCCTGCTTTAGAATAGATAGTTTTCTCTGGACCAGAAACTATTAAGGTGGAGTTTGATGTAGACAATAAACAAGTGATTCCTTCTGCTTGTTTTATATCAGAGGTGCTATAGCACAACCAACAGAAGTTTTTAAAGAAGTGGTGGGACCGAATGTTTCGGTGTGTTTTGTACATGCATCTAATGGCATGCTGCCCGCATCAACAACTAAAAGACCAAAAAAAAAAAAAAAAAAAAAGACTGCAGCTAGCTTTAAAATGTGTATTAATGTTACCGTGCTCTTTGCTCATCAAAGCCAACCACTGAAGTGCTTTTCTTTGATGGCATTCAGCAAACAGTAAAAGTACGCCACCATTTCTAATATGCAGTTTTGTGTAATATGTATCACGGTAGCAAATCAGGAACGTGTTCAGGAACTATTTGTTTCTCGTTTGTGTTTTTTTAGTGCCTTGTCTCACGAATTTCGACTTTAATTGTTAAGGGCTAAGCAGTCATCCATGGGTAATGTGTATTCTGCTAACAGATTTGATTCCTGGATCTCCTCTGCCCAAGTACGCATCTTCTCCCAAGCCTAACAACAGCTACATGTTCAAACGTGAGCCTCCTGAGGGCTGTGAGCGTGTCAAGGTCTTCACCGAGGAAACACAGTCAGTACTCCTGATCCCCACTTTATCCTTCTACCTTTCCCATGTTTGTCTTTGTTTCATTCTCCATCTGTTGGTCCTTGAAGTGATGACTGTGTAAAGCTTTGATAATGTCCTCAGTGCTGACTCTGTGTTTTTGACTGATTCTCACTGTCTTCTCCCTGTCCTCTCTGCGTGTGCCACTCAGGGCCAAACCTCCGCGTGAGATCCCGCAGTTCCTGTGCCCAGACAGAAACAAGGTCAACTTCATCCCCAACAGCGGCTCCGCGTTCTGCCTGGTCAGCATTCTCAAACCGCACAGTCTGATGAGCGTCCCCGCCGAGGCCGAACAGAGAGTGTCCCGCGGCACCAGCACCCTGTCCCAGTAGCCTTCCTCCTATTCTTCGTCTTTCTCCTCTTCATCCTGCCTCGCACCACATGTAGGAGACACAGAGAGCTTGATATGCAATCAATCAACCAATCAAGCTTCCTGGCAATCCTGATCAACCCCACCCCCACCCACCCCTGCCTAAAGTCAAACAGCAAAAGAAAAGAAAATGTAGGGCTCTATTTTGGTAACACTCCTTATATTTGATAAGATAATAACAATTGCTATTTGCTATGCAGCTTTTTAGGTCAGTACTTGTACTACTTAAGGACCAGGAGGACATGTTGTGTGAGGGTTTGTGATAAGCATAGATATATTTTTATTGTTCCTCTACCTTTGATAGAAACGACTGAGTGGAGACGTGTGGATGAATATTTTGTATCTCTTATAGGACACACGCGCAAAGAGAGCGCATCTGCTCACGTTTAGCATTCTTCCTTATTCACTCTGAGTGTGAGGCTTGAGAGACTGAGAAAATGTATCGTTTTCTAATAGCTTGCAGTGTATCTCTTTTAGAGAACTGTATTTTTCATAGAGTTAGAACAGTACATCATTGAATGCAAATGATGTCTGAATATTTTGGATGATCTGACAAGACCAAAAGACCTGATATGTAGAAGCTGGGATGATGAAGGCTTCTGCCTCCATCTGGTTTTTTTAGCCTGCGCCCCTCTGTGTGTTCGGACCATGAGGCGGACAGCAGGAGACTAATGTCAGACCAACTGAACTCTGCTGGCCTTTTACCCCCCCCCCAACAAAAAAAAGCCCCCGTCCCCACCCTGTGGTTTGTGAGAGGAACGGAAAGTGCAGAGGAGAAAGTAAAAGAGACTGCGTTCTGTGCTTCACGTGTGACGCTCTGATTCTGCGTTGAAGTCTGTCAGGCGACTACAGCACAAGAGCTCAGCAACCGGCATGCTTTTGTCCGTGTGGCCGTAGAGCGCGTTTCAAATGAATTTGGGTCCAAACGCTGAACTTCAAACACATCAGGGAACAAAGAGTGTGTTAGAGAGAGCGAGAGAAAACGAGAGCGATGCAATGCTGAGGGCATGTTGAATTAAGTGTGCATGTGTGTGTGCGCGCTCGCATATGAGCGAGTGTGTGTTCTCTCTTCTCTCACTCACTGACGATAGGCCTGAGACTGTTGAACTGAGAGCGCTGTGACACTGAGAGAGAAAAATCTGGAATATGAAATTGCATCAAATGGATATTTTAATGTCACACAACTTCGCTTTAAACTCTATTTAATTAACAGCTTGAATACGATTGAACTATATCGGATTTATACGATCGAATCACAATTAATTCGATTAAATAATCTAGTCCAAAAAGCTTAGTGTGTTCAGAAAACCTGCATTTATATCCACGCTACTTCATGTGGATCATATTAACTTTTTTTTTTTTTCCTAATTGTACCATAATGTCATGCATTGTGTTTAGAAAGGTAACAGTTATACCTTCACACTTCTGCATACAATCTACCAGCTTTCAGTTTTCATGTCTCTCAGATATGATGAACAGTCCAATCTGTAATCATTCCCCGTCACTGCCTGCTTTTCGGCCACGACTCTTTTCCTCAGTGTCACAGAGCTGACTGTAATAATAAACACTGCTTGCCAAGTGTCTGTCATTCATGTTTGCATATATGCTGTGTAGGTATTTTATTTCGTATTGTTTCATGTCAACAGCGTCACTGTTGTAATAATAATCAACTATTGGCTGAAAAGCAATAAGAACAGGTTGTTACGATCACTCTGTAATCCTGTCCAAAGAAAATGGCTGCTGTTGAAGCCAGGAGGAAGAGTGAGGAGGCATAAAACGACGTTTCTTAGACAGTTTACTGTTCCACAGTATCAATAAAAAATAACCATCAGGCTCAAACCTGTGTAAAGTTCTAATGAAGACCAAAGCCGTGGAGTGCCTGCTTCAGTACGTCACACTAGTGGCTTGGTTTCTTACCTTCACTCGTTCCCTTGTTTATTGAGCAGGCCTGGGTTTGGGCTCGAGCTCCCGGGTGGAGCCCAACACACTTCTGTAGTATTGGGGTCCGTTTTTGTTTGGGTTTTTGTTTTGTTTTTTCTTTCACAACTGTTAAGGTATTATTTTGTGCTTTAAATGAAATAAATATTGAACTTGAAAAAGATTGTCGCACTTTTTGCAAGTGTTGCAGATCAGTTAGGCCCCACATGGCCTATAGCTTTGAACACCTACCATTTCTAACGATTACAAGGTCTTAATCATCTGAAATCAGCTGATGGTTATCTCTGTAGGTCTGTACTCAGGAATGTACGAACATTATGCTCTTCCCAACAGCTACAAAATACTAACAGTTCTCTGTTTGGAAATTTGATGATGTATCTGCTTAGTATATGTGCCTGTATTTAAAGTAGAGAGTATGCACAGTTTAGAGACCATTTTAATGCATTTTTTTTTTTTATAAGAATGGTGGCCTTCATTTTCTCTTTCTAATTAGTGTATGTTAGTTTGAAAGAACGAGGGGAATGAGAGTGTCCTACATGGTTGGCTCACATTTACACACTCGTACATGCGTTTGGAGAAACTAGACGAGATGATCAGATTAGACTCGTGTTTTAGAGAGTTCTCTTCATGTTGCACATTTAGGTCTGCTCAGACACAGCTTCAGCACTGTTGTGTAGGCCTCTGATCTCTTACTCTGTGTGAGGTGACTGTTCTGTACTTTTTGTTTTATTCCCATACAGTTCATGTACTCCATAATGTTCCTCTGGCTGTATGTAACTGAATAAAAATAAAGTTGCAGCTGCTCCAAATACAAAGTGAGAAGTGTGTTTGGTGGTTGTTATTGTTATTATTATTATTATTATTATTATTATTATTATTATTATTGTCCAGCTTGGTGGAGATCAGTGTGTTTTTTCCAATGACCAGAAAATAAGCTTCTGAAAGTCCAAAGACATTTCAAGAATGCTGAACAGGATCATTAGAAATGTAGTTCTGACCCTGAAAGGAGCAGAAATCTCAAGTCATGTAAGCCTGTTTCTTTTGGCACTCGGGTTCATAAAGACAAACCGCTCCACTTCCAGCGTGTTTTCAGAAGAACTCGCACATGCCACCTAGTGGAACAACAGAGCAAGTTTTGTGTGACAAGGTTCAGTTTCAAGGAAAAATCCCTCAATTACTTACACATTAATTTCCCCATTTGGAGATTAATAAAGTCTTATCTTACTTTATCTAATACATTAATTTTTATAATTAATGCGATCTTCAGTAGCGCCCAAGATGTAATGAAATTCTGAGTTGACTTCTTTAGTTTCAACATGTTGGTCTATTTTCACAATGCCATTTGAATACCTGCTGATAGAGATGCCAGTGCCTCGCTTCATCTCTACTTAAAAAGCTCAATACAGCAGTGCTTTAGTGCTTTAGTCTGTCCAGATCTCTCACCTCTTCATCTTGACTCTAACACCACCATTAATGCCACAGTGCAGGTCGTCTCATGGATGACTGACTGGCTACGTCTCTGCTGTAAATTAGTACAGCTGCATCATATAGCTGCACTGCATTCTGGGACTTCTGTGATGGGTTGTTTTTAGGTGTTAACAGTGAAACCGAATTTCATTCCTTTTAGCGTAGCAAATACACCTAGCAGTATGCCTTTGGGAAGTCGGAGGAAACCCGAGAACCTGGAGGAACCCCACATGGATGCAGGGAGACCATGCAAAACTCCAGACAATCAGCAACCTGAACTCAGGAATGAACCTGTAGACCCTGGAGCTGTGAGGCTACAATGCTTTCCATTGTTCTATAATAAAAAAGTCTAGTTCACAGAACACATTTAAAATGAAATAAAACTGAACATGTTTATAGTATAATGAAGGGTGTGTAATATCAGTGTATAGATATGTTACACTGTAACTTTATATTCCTGCCTTTAAAGTCTCTACACTGTCATGGTACAGCTGCTGAGGCAATTATTTTTGTAATGTTTTGTCTACAGTGTTAGAGTTCATATTCATACTGCAGACTGTGGATGCTGCTGTTGCGGCGTGCTCTTCTGTGAGTGTGTTACATGCATTTGGGTGAAAGATGTTTGAAATCGTGCAGTCATGCACGTTTTCCATCCAGCGGTCGAGCCACCCCCATTTTTTGTGTGCATAGAGATGAAATTGTTCGCACGGAGGACAGTGCTCTTCACCTTGTCCAAACAGGGACTTTTTTCCCCTGTGACTCTGTAGCCTCATGATACCACCCGCAGAATGCCCTTATCTTATGAAGGTGCATTAACCAGCTCTCTTAACAGGGACAAGCAGCGCAATTCTCACATCTCGTCAATCATCATCACATTATCACTGCAGCTAGAACAACCCGAGTCACATTCGGATTCAGTATAACGCCACATATAACAGATTTTACATCAGGCTTATACAGCAACACAAGACTCGGTGATGAGTGAGTTGGGGGATGGGCTGGATTTATCCAGAATCCATTCATGCACACATGCCAGAATCGGCCGGTCTGTAAGGAACGTGCAGGGAGGAAGGAGAATAGACTGAGACCAGGCCATTTAAGACCAGGTCACATAATTGGACGTGACATGTGATTAGCGCAGCAAGGGGTTTAACTGAATAGGTCAGGATCCCTCTCATTTTTGATATGTTCAAACTACAATCTGCTTTTGTGAGAATCCATAGGAACTATATAGTTCACATAATTGCAAAGCATTTCCATTGATGGCTTTACACATGCATGCACACACACTCTCACCCACAATCTATCTTTTACCCTCTCCCACTCCTGCTTTTAGGTGGAAAACAGACCCAGATCCTTTTCCCCTCAAAGGTATTGTTTGAGGATGTGTGAGACTGCTCGTCTCCATGTCCCAGTGCTCCCCTCTGAGCTGTTCTTTCTCTGATCTCTGTGCCCATGGACCATTAGGAGGCAGGCTTCACGCCCAGCCTGGGATTACAGGCCCAGATTCCTCACTTTTTCCCTTTGCCCAAAGCATGCAAACCCTCTTTGTTACAGGCTAAGCTCAGACGCTGTGGTGTTAGTTTAGACCTGACAAAGGATCAGCTGGTTCAACACAGTCCTCAACACCAAGCCCACTTCTTCAGGTCCAGTGCCTACACCAGTCTTTTCCTGTTTTCAGTTAGTGGAATGCTGAGACAGGTTTCCTGCCCAGAGGCAGACAGAAGGTTTAGTAATCATGACCAATCACTGTGAAGAGCAAATTCCATTCACCAACTACTAGTTAGACCTCCCAAACTAAGATGATAAAATGATCAAGTGTGATTATTAACTCAGACCTTGTACGAAGTCTTTTTAATGCAGTTCAGCACTGCTGTGCTGCCAGCTAGGTTTGTGGTTTCCTGAGGAATTTGTTAATTTCCTTACCTTCTTTAATATAGAGGTATAATTGAGCTTCTGTTGAACTGCATATTAAACTGAACCACAGAAAACATCCCTTCATCTCCAAATTTGAAGCATCTCATCTGTCAAACCTTAGTAGTTTGCCTACTCTAATGCTTTCCAATGCACAACATTCTGTTAAAGTACTAGTTTCATTCACTTTCATCAATTTATTAAGTTTCACTGATGTCCAGGTCTGAGAGACAGGTAGGATATCAATGAACAAGAGAGACATGTGCAGAAGAGTCCTTTGCTATGAAGTCCATGGGGCAGATTCAGACTGGGTCCAGTTCCTCCTACCTGTGAGGAGCTGGGCCAAAAGTGCAGGAGGTGGAGACAACTCTGTGTATTTCAGGTTGGATAAGTGTGTTTTATGTGTTGTTTTGTGTGGTACAGCATTGTGTAAGTTAGAGGTTATGGCTTAGGCTAATAGAAGCAGTTGGATGAGATCATCAGAATGAAGATGCAAGATGTGTAAAAATGTGCAAACAACAACAAACTAGCTGTATTTGCCAACACTTAATCGATGTAGTAAATTATAAGGTATGCTACACACACACCTAACTTGATTTATGAAGTCACTGTTATAGGCTCACTGTTAATGATAAGCCTCAGTCATATTCAGTCAGGTGGCTTGGCGGTGTAAGCTCTGTGTTACTGATCGGAAAGTCGGGGGGTTCAAGCCCCAGCACTACCAAGCTGCCACTCTTAGGCCCTTGAGCAAGGCTCTTAACCCTCTCTTCTCCAGGGGCACTGCATCATGGCTGACCCTGCACTCTGACCCCAGCCCCCTGACATGCTGGGGTATGCGAAGAAAAGAATTTCACTGTGCTGTAATGTATATGTGACCAATAAAGACTCATTATCCTGCTCCATCCAGTGGGTTTTTGTTTCTGCAGAGAGGAGAGTGTGACTGACTGCAGTGCACCAGAGCAGCACAGTTTGGATAGAAACACAAAACCCTTGAAACGAGAAACAAACAAGTGAGCCCACATCACTGCTCGATTTGGCAGTGTTTTACAAGGAATTTCTACTACATTTGAATAACTATACACTTCCACTTAGAACACTGTGACTTCAGGCTTTATATTAGGCAACTATTTCATAGCCATGCTCAGTCTAAACTAGCAGTTTGGCCAGAAATGCACACAATTTCACCCCTGAATCCCAAATGTATTTGATCATCCAAGAGACATTTTGGTGTCCAAAGTTTGCTTTTTGGTTTTGTATGGGTGTATCAAGGCTAACATTGCTAACAAATAGGGAATGCTTATAGCTATCAGATTAACCTTGTGCAAACTACACGTATAGCATCACCACATATTCACCTCAAAAGAACTAATTTGTACATGAAATAGCAGAATAATATTCTGCTTGATCATTTCCACCATTAAGTCACACTTCCTTCTTCCATATGATGTTTATGTGGAGTGATTACCAAATTAAATGCTGAGGAAGAAACTGATTCCTGCTGCTGCTACTGTTTTTAGCCATGCAAAGTACATTTGTCCATTTATATATGCATCAGTGTGGCATCGGTTCCTTTTTTTTTTTTTTTTTTTTCCCTTGCCTGAACTACCCTTAGTGTAAACTCAAGAAGGCTTGTTAATTAGCTGAAGAGTTGAATGAGGTGTATTAAAGAGGGATAAATTGTAAAAACCTGTGACAGCATGATTGGGAAACACTGGAGTAGATTATAGTTTAAACAGGATGAAATCATTTCTGGAACCTTTAAATAAATAAATAAATAAATTTGCATGTAGCAGTCATTTGTGTCGGTTTGATATTTTACTGAGCATGCTGCTCTGTAAACCGGCATGAAGAAACACAACAAGAGGTAATTGTATTTCAATGTCAAAATATTCTCAATTGGTTTTCTTACCATCTGGAATGCTTATTCGGCTCCACGTGTGGTACCATTTGCACTGGGCCACCTACAGAGAACTTGTACTTCATAATTGTGGTCATCAATTAAAGGGGGAATTTGCAATGTTGAAAAGTGCTTTTAGACCTGCAATAATCATATCACTTTAAGAATGCCACAGAAACAAATGTAACTTGCAATACTGACATGCATTGGATGTTACTTTTTAAAATTTTCAGCCCAGAAATGAGTCATTAGAGCCGCACACAGGCTCAACCGTTTTCCACAGAATACAATTCACGAGGCATATTTGTTTTTCCAAAACCAAGGAAAAAAAAATGGTGGCAGGGTGTGGTTATAAAGAAATATGCCATTTTTATTTTGTTTTGTTGTTGTTTTCGTTCTTGTAATTGCACATCTTGTACAGCAGAGGGCTCTAAAATGAAAAACTGCACTTTTACTCTTAACATTTGACGAACTTAAAGTGCCTTTTGAAAATCACTCTTTTCAAATATGTTCTGAAGACAGATACTTCAGAAGATATTTAAAAGTAAGGGATAAGTAAAGATAAATATGGGATAAAATCATGACAGGGTGTGCTGATCCAGAACAACCATCTGGAACATGATAAAGGCTTTTCTTAAAATCATATATTTTATTATTTAAAATATGTATATCTTCAGAAGTAAAAACTATTTCTATACCTAGGATGAAAATGACCACTGTGCTTCTTTTAGACAATTTAATGGAATTTAATCTAGTCAAGAGGACCAGCCAAATATAGCCATAACTGCAGTCAAGCTTCACAGAGGCCAGATCTCACACAAACAGGTAACATTAATACACATCAATTTTTTTTTTTTTTGTCAGCTCTTATCCTGGACTTCATTCCTATAATTTGTAATATGATGGGATACTTGTAGGGCATGTTCTGGACATTTTATTTCATTTCTTTTTCAGATGTGTTGGTGCCTCCAATGAAGCCTGAACCTGCAGGTGCATCCGATTGGGTAAAAAGACTGGGCAGTGAGGACTGTACAGAATGCATGTGTACACACAGTAACCGGTACACTATATGCAATGTTGCAGTCTAATATAATTTAGGACATGACGTTATTGTCATTATGAAGTTGTTATTATTTAAAGTCACTGTAATTTGCTGCTGTTGCTCACCTCTGCCAAAATGGCTTTTATAAGCTACATTCAAATAAACACTTGCAGCTAGACACTGACACAGTCGTGTTGTATTTGTCTAGCTAACTATGTTGTGTATATTAAAGAGCTACTAGTTTGGAGAATAACTTGTTTTTGTTGTGAGGATACCAAATTAGTCCAGAATCTCCCAAGTAAAGTAATTACACCTCAAGCATTAAAGCCACCGTGGCAGTTTCCAAGCTCTTTAAAGCTTTCAGGCCTGTCTAGCTCTGAAAATCCACACTGATGTTTACTGTACTTGTCCTGTTCTGGACACATTGTACCTGGGCTAGTCACACACCTAACCCAGTATGAGCAAATACCATTGCACACCGCATTTTACAAAGCTGCACCAGACACTTATCATTCATCCCACCTCTCCCAGTTCCAGGAGTCTCCAGGGTATTGATCACGGCTCCCTGACGTCCGCAAATTATAATAATTTATTTTATTATTATTTTTTTTTTAGAGCGAGCAAAAAGACAAGAGAATTTCTAATAGTAGACGGGCTCTGGAGAGAGAGAGTGACAGTGTATCCTGATTGGTCTCTCTTTCTATTAACTAGACCTATAAATTTTCTGATAGCTTTCTGGTAGGCTTTACAGTCGACCTCTCAAGAGACTTTACATTTACCAAAGCATTGGTAACATTCAATTACAGACATACACATTTGCATGCAATAAAGTTTTTTGTTGTTGTTGTTTTTTAAAAATAAAATAATAGCAATAAAAGAAGAAGAAAATACACAGTTGATGATGGTGTGTGGTTGGTGGTCCTGTTCCACAAAGGAGAAACCTGGCAGCCAAGTTTGAGCTTACTGAGGTTTCTCCTAGCAGGTGTGAGAGTTTGTTCTTATTTGGCATCAGATTGAAGTCTTTTTCATGGGTTGTGAAGTGGGGAAAAATGTTTCCCTCTGGCATGTTGTTAAAGTGTCTCTCTCTCTCTCTCTCACTCTAGTTCATCCATCAGTTCAGTGTACCACTGTAGTTCATTAACACTGTAGTATCCTGCAGAGCCAAAAAAAATACAAAACTTTTCATTCCAGACTACGCTAAAATATACCCCTGCTTAATATGGGTTAGAAATAGACATTTGTGTCTCGCGTCATTGTTTTCGACAGCGACTTTTCAATTGCCCATTGTGGGTTAAATTCTTGTAAAAGACAGGTTGAGGTGAGTTTAACAGGTGTCATTCGTTCATTTAGCTAGCATTATTCAGGCTAGCTGCTAAGGAGCTATTGATGTCTACTGATGAGGCCTACTATATTGATTTTGTATGATGAGGACAAACTCCCTGTAGACTTGCTTGTAGTTGTAATCGAATAAAAAAAGACTCCATGAGTTGAATAATATAATATAAAAGTTACATAAATGTCTCCTTACATGTCAACAATTAAACACAATATTTAATCTGATCATGTGGATGGTATGGTTCAGATGTATGTGTGTGTGTGTGTATATATATATATATATATATATATATATATATATATATATATATATATATATATATATATATATATGTATATATATATGTATATATATATATGTATATATATATGTATATATATATGTATGTATGTATATATATATATATATATATATATATATATATATATATATATATATATATATATATATATATATATACAAATAAAATCATCTATTTGAGATGGGGCACTACCTCCCTGTAATGAGTTTTGCAGGGTGAGATGTCTGCTTTATGGTACACCAAATGTACCCTACCAATAGTTTAGAGTTTATAGCCCGTGTCCTGTGTATTTATTGTACTGTATGTTTATTGTCCTGAACCCGTCTCCCACTGTTGTGTATTTGCACTTTATGTAGTCTTACATACTGCTATGTGTTGCACCATGGTCCTGGAGAACTGACATTTCGTTCCAGTGTATACAATCCATGTAGAGGAATGACAAACCCACTTGACTTGTTTTCCACTGCATTCTTCATATTCCTATGCGGTTGTGTTGAATAACCTCTCATTAGCAACAGAGGTTGAAGCTTTTATAGGCAACTTACAATTGCGCACAGAAAATATATAGACTTGCTTACAAACCTAACAGTAGCTTGGTTCTGGGACATGAACTCGCAGCCTTCCATTCAGTAGTCCAAAGCATTGCGCACTGAGCTACATGGGCTGCCAGTGTACATTATGCATAATTGACTGGCAGGGGGCCTCCTCCTTGCTGATAATTTCATTAGCCAGACCATGCACAGTCATGGAGTTTTTTCCTCAGAGCATCTATTTTAATGTCAGGATGTGAAGACAGTGTAGCTGCAGTGTTCTTTAAAATGATTCCAGCAAATTTAAATATAGTGAGTGAGCCTTCATTTCAAGCTGACTTGGCTTATGAAATGTTTGCTGTGGAGCAGAAGACTGGCGACTCATACCATGGTTACTGTAATACAGAGGCAGAGCTGGAGGCTGTGTTGTTGATGATATGACGGTATTCCCTGGTGAGGGTGTTTTCTTTCAGCTGGTTATGCAGCCTCAAATGAATAACATTCACTGAATGCTGTCATTGTATTGCTCTTATATCACTTACTGTGTGCAAGTTTCCTTAATAAATATTAATAGACACTTTTACTCATATCTGGCTTATTAAAAAAGTGACTCATTGCACATTTGGTTTTAAGAAATATTCAGTGTAACTTTAACTATTTATTGCATTCATTCAGAAATACATGGTTCTAGTGTATATTATGGATTTCCTTGTGTGGTAGGCTGTCTAGTTGCAGCACATGCTCAGCAGAGGGCATACTCCCACAGTCGAGCTTGAGTCCTTTAGCTTGTGGTTACCACCAATCAGTGGGTGCTTCTCAATACTCAAACTGATGTTTCCTTGCTCCTCTGTCCTCCAGCCCATGACCCGGAAATGGATTGAAGTCTGCCATCTTGAAGGACATATCAATTCTCTAATTGCAACGCAAGGAACGAGGAGTGAGGAAGCTTCAATCACAAGCTCAAACATAAAGCCCTTTTATGATGTGTTGTAGTTTTGTGTGAAAAATAATTAAATAATAATATGCTTACAATGAGCATTGTACTTAATTGATCCTTGCCTGTTTGGATATGCAAAGCTGCACAAAAGATGTGCTAAATGACGTATTATTCATTGTTGAATAACCCAGACATTTTAAACATGATCAGTGCATTTTGCTTTATTGAGAATGTTATTAACCAAGCTCCAACAACATAACGCCAGATCCCAGAAGCGCAGTGAGGTCATCCAGCTGTGCACAGTCATCATTAATTGACGTCGCTTTGAAGTGGCACTTGAGAGAGCGATGATATTTAATTTGACATGCTTCGATTCCTCTCTCCTCACATATCATCCTTGCCTCCTTCCCTCGCATCCTAAGAGGGTGGAGCTAAGACGCAAGGAAAGGAAACAAGAAGTGCCTAGTGTGTTCTTGAGCCCCTGTGTGGATCCTGGAGCCCTGTCTGCACCCTCTACATCGTGTGCCTAGCATGGCTCAGGCCATTAGAATTTCCACAGTGGAGGCCAGAGGAACTAAAGGTTCTCTCACCCATCTTACTAGAAGATGGATGGACAATACCAGCACAGATTCTGGGCCAATCCAACATGGGTGAGATCTTTCTAAAACCTTATAGTATTAATTTTACAGAACCAGGTTTTCAGGAGTCTGTAGTTATGTTCGGAAATGTAAAAGAGAAGATCCAGGGTACAAACATTTCTACTGGAGTATGACTGAACCTATTATGGAATGATGAGGAAACCATGTAGAGCACAAATTCATTTAGCAGAATCAAGAGTCCTTTTACTTATTTGAATCATATTGCCAAATATAGCAACGGAGTGAATAATTCTATAATGCTGTGTAGAACTAGTCATACTTAAATGAAGACTCACTCGCTTTCAGTAACTTCTTTATCCTGCTCAAGGTTGTGGTGGAGCTTATCTCTACAACACTGGGAACAAAACAGGGATTCACCCTGGCTGGGACAACACTCCACTGGAGGGCACCATTCACCCACAATCACACCTAGGGGCTATTTACAATAACCAATAACCAATCTACAGCCCTGTGCAGTCTGTTTAACGCCCCAGTGGCTGTCAATGGAAGTGTTCACACCCATTCGTAAAAAACGTGGCGTTAAAGCGTCAATTTTTTTTAACGTTGAGGGTTGTTTTTTTACTTAGTTTTTTTATTTGAAGCACCACACCAAAAACTGGCCGACCAATGAGATTCGTGCTTTTGTTCAGGTGCCTGGAGCTGCTGAAGTTACATAAAAGTTCGACATGATGGCGCGCAAGTACAAAACTGTCTTACTGATGAAGAAGACAATGATGCAAGCACCCAGCATTTTAGTGCATAAGTGACACCTGAAATAAAATGCTCACTGCTAATAAATCCTTCTGCCTACACACATAAACATGGTGTCCTTTGAAAGCACCAGATTCAAAATTACACACTAAATACTATATATATGTGTGTGTGTGTGTGTGTGTGTGTGTATTTATGTTGTGGTTATTTATATGTAAAGTGTATTTATTATGTTGTGGCTATTTTTTTGATGACACTGAAATGCAAGCATATATTCTAAATGATCCATCTAATTCTTTCAGTGTTGTTTTCTACACTAAATAGCATTGTTTGTTTCTTCCCTGCAAATGATAATTCGCTGATTGATGGTCCATTGTATTTATTTTGCACCTGGCATGTATATGCATATAAGGATTCTTGACCTCTTATTTAAATAGCTAAGTGCCCCATTACTGCATCGTTGTATTATCATATTTACCACACACACAAAAAAACTATTCATAGTCAATATTTTTGGGTACAACAATAGTTGCCTTATACCCACCCCCTCCCAAAGTAAATTTGGGTCTTCCCATAAGTATGTGAATGCTGTTGCTTTGACTTTGATATAATTCAAATCATTACTTATTTTAAAGGAGTATATTATGTAAAAGGAGCACTTTAAGGATTTAGCTTTAAAGAAGTATTTGTTGCAGTGGTCAAATCTCTTACATTTAGCAAAAGTGCGTACGAGCTTCAGCGAGTTCACAAAAAGTGTGTGAACGGTTTCAAGACGTAAAGACTGGTTCTCTTCTTCTCAGTGATGAGCGGGTGTCAGAAACGGACAGTTGTGCGGCGCCACCTTGTGTACCGGGGTGTTTCTGCTTTTCAATAAGCGCCATCTACTGACAGGGAGTGAATTTACACTTTCATTCAGCGCTTCGACCGCATTTAACGCCGGCGTGTGACCATACACACACACACACACACACACACACACACACACACACACACACACACAAAAAAAAAAAAACGTCGAAAAACGGTTGAATGTGCTGGGAAAAACTTCCCGGTGTGAACAGGCCTTACCTCCTAGCATGTTTGAGGAGGTAGGAGCTCAGGATCAAACCTTGTAAAGTTAACCCTGCATTTTATGCTAGCTCTGCCATGCTTGTAGTAAACGTTCAAGGTTGGATTAGTATTCCACAACCAGTTGGTATTCCACAATTAAAGAAGTATGCAAGGCATGCAATTTTAAGCATTTCCATATCCAATTCAATTATTAAAGGTGAAGATGAGCATATTGTGAAAAAAAAAAAAAAAAAAAAAAAAAAAAACCAGACAGAGATGAGATACTTTCAGAGCAAAGGTAAGACACTACATTAAAAAAGGTTTTTCTTTAATAGAGATGTCATTTGGCGTTTACAGAACTGTAAAGAAGGTCAGATATTTCTTTGTAAGAACATACTACTGAACACTGTGAAAGAATACATTGACATTATAAAATAGGAAAGATAAGGCTTATATTAGGTGTGTCTGAACTGGTGCTGTATGTTTATCATGTAGTTAATTTCTTTAACAAATGTTTTTTTTTTTTTTTTTTTTTTTTAAATTCTGTAATTTACAGCAACTAAATGGGAAACGGAAAAGATTAGACCAAGTTGTTGTCTATTTCCATACAAATTGTTACATTTTTATAAATAATCTAGGTTGTCCATGACAGGGGTTCTCAAACTGTTTATAGTTTGCTATAAACTAAAATCCACCCAGGATTTATTTTTCCTAATAAACAAACCATTTGAATGAAGTATGCAGTAATATTTGGGCTGTTTATAGGAGCCAATGGTATGAACTTTCCACTCATATAATAAATTTTTGTTCATTAGTTTCCAGCTGAGATTATTTATATTCATGGTGGTTTGTGATTTCCACCACTGTAGCTAAATAAGAAAATTGCTGAACCCCCGGCTAGGCTTCATGGATCCCTCGGGATGCAGGTGTAAGAGGTCCTAAGAACCGAGTCAAAGGGAAAGCCATCAATACTACTATCCTGACCTTTTCTATCATTCAAATGAAACAATAATTCTCAACAGCCCCAAAAGGAGCTCCAGATAAGCTAACATAACCAGATTATTTTAACCTGTTAACACTTCAAATAGTGACCAGTGACATTTAAAACACTCAGAACATGAATTGTAAAAAAAATAATAATAAAAAAATACATTCCTGGAAACTATAGTTGATTACTGTCTTTCATTCAGTTTAGCTTCCATTTTTGGACTGTAACACAGAAATAGCTAGAAGATCAATCTGGTCATCTGGAACATCTCTCAGGTCGGGTACAGTTCTGAGAGTGATATAAGAATGAGGAGTTTTAAATTGCAGCAAAATAGATTGGTGTGATGAACTTTATTTTACTCCTCAGACATCTTACAGTCTGCTAAGCTCAACCGACTGAAGTAGGAGAAGACCCAGGGACGAGAGATGTTCTGCTTCTGTTTCAGACCCTCTGTCTCCACAAAAAGTCCTCTGTGGAACTGGAGATTTTGCTCCAGTGCTGCCCTCTGCCTGTAAATCAGAATAGTGCAATGTATTAATCAGTTCATACTTTTAATTGTAGAATAATTGTTGTGAGAGTTTTCCTATAATTGAAATACCTATTAAACTCTTCATCCCTCATGGCTGCTTCCTCTTCTGCTCGTCTTCGCTCCTTTGCCACCTTCCTCCTCTCTTCTTCTTCCTCCTGCCGTCTGCGTAAATACTCCAGTCTTTCGCTCTCATCCATCTCCTGCAATCTCCTATACTCCTCCTCCTTACGAGCCTCCTCCTCCTCATACTGAAGCTTTAACTCAACTACAAACCCCACACAACTGTACTCCTTATCGCAGAATATCTCATTTAGATCTCATCTAAACAGTGTGAAGTTTGCATCCTTCATTATTTCTGGTCAGTATAAAATGTACCTCTATTTTACTATTTATTTACAAAAACTAAATAGTTCAACAAGACAACAATTAAAAACCTTAAGTAAGACCAACAGGAAAAATGTCAGACAGTGACTGTCTAACATCTGGCATAGATACAGTATAACGAGAAATCAGAGGACGCAAAAAAAAAAGATGCAGTTATGATGTAGATAAAGTCTGGGCATACAAGCTATTAAACATCCCACATACACACTCCGTTTGAACATTTTTGTTACTTGTAAAAATAAAGGGGAGTCAGCAAGTCTGTTGTGTCCTAAGGCAGGGGTTCCCAAACTTTTCCAGGGCAAGGCCCCCCAAATTGCATTAACATTTGACTGAGGCCCCCCCTTTTGCAAAATGTCTTTAAAACACATTAAAAATACAGACTTCTGAATATATCCCCCTTTTTTAAATTAATAATTACATCTTACATCTTTACATTACATTACATTACATTAGGAATTGATTGTGTGCGTGTCTATGTGTGTGTGTGTGTGTGTGTGTGTGTGTGTGTGTGTGTGTGTGTGTGTGTGTGTGTGTGTGTGTGGTTGTCTGAGAGTGAGAAAGAGAAAACATACTACTGGGAGGGATGGGCACACCAAATTGTTGAGGCCCCCTGGGTGCCCCCTGGTGGCCCCCAAGGGGGCCATGGCCCCCACTTTGAAAACCACTGTCCTAAGGGTATGTAAACTTTGCATTCAAATGTAAAATGGTATTTTTTACAATTTGTTTATTGATGTTTTGTGGGCTTGCAGGTGTCTGTGTTTTTGAGTGGCTGTGTAAGTCTCTCTCTCACTCTCTCTCTCTCTCTCTCTCTCTCTCTCTCTCTCTCTCTCTCTCTCTCTCAGTGCATTTTCATTTTAAAACTATAAAGTGACTAATAAGAGACTATAAAGTGGCTAATCTTTATAAACAGCAGTAAGCACTTGAAAGTGTACCTGTTCTTCTCATCTCCTCTTCATGCCTCGCTTTCTGAAGTCGTTCTAGATATAGCTTCTTGTTCCTTGTTTCTTCTTGTCTCCTCCTCTCCGTCTCCATCTCAGCCTGCTCATTCCTCTGTCCTTCCTTCTCTCTCTCTGCCTTTCTCTGTCTCTCCTCTTCTTCTTTAAGCTTTCTCAGCCTGGAAAATGCACCATTAAAATGCACCAACGTTATTGATTGGGAGTTTTTGCTGACTTCTTTTATGTCTTTGATGGAAACCTATAATGGAGTGTGTATAAGATGTGAACCTGGCCTGCTGTGCCCTCTGTCTCTGCTCCTCCTCAAGCTCCAGCCTCATTTTCTCTTCCGTCTGCTCTTTCTTTTCCTGTCTCTTTCTCTGCTCTTCTTTCTCCTCTTCTTTCTCCTTCCTCTTCCTCTCCGCCTCCAGGCGGCGACGTTCAGCCTTTGCGGCCAGTGCTGCTGCCACTCTGGTTTCCCTCAGGTTGATGGCTTCTTCACTGCTCATAGCCTGAGGAGATAAATGATCTGAGCCATACATATCCACTAATGACCATATTTAATCATAATTACACCACAGCGCTTTTTGAATTCTCAACAGGAGAATTCCTGTTGGAAAGCAGGTTTTCTGTAACAGCAGCTCTGACAGCAGTTGTGCTGTACTGTGCTGTTAATGTGCTGTCATTAAAAATAATGTGTATATATAATCAGTGATATGGTCAAGATGTTTATTTAACGTTTATGGAAGGAGTCTAGGGTGTCAGAGAAGTAAAGCTGTTGCTTTAATTTTTCCACCCCAGGAAATTCTTCAGGACTGAGGGTTGCATTTAGCTGTTTCTTGGTAACATGACAAGCTGAATTTTGCCTTATTAACTTAGAGACGGGGAAAAGAGAGGCTGGTGAGGGAATTACTGTTTATAGCTGTTATAACTAATAACAGGAACTAACCTGTCTCGTGGATGTTCCACAACATTGAATGTACATATAAATGCATGTCTAAACCTATAAAAAGTTTGAAATATCATCCTTTTAATAAATTAAAGAATTGTAATCATTACTAAATTGCTGTGGTTTAAGATGAATAATAATAATAATAATAATAATAATAATAATAATAATAATAATAATAATAATAATAATAAAAACCTGTTAGGACTTGCTGTTATAGAAAAATAGGGAGTGACTTGTGGTTTCTTAAACAACCATTTGATTGATGCCACAGTGACCCAAAAATCCCACAACAAAGGTAGGAAAAAGTTATGCCACTTATGATACCAACAGCAAAAAAGGAGACCAAATCACACACATGTTCTTCAGTTAAAGTGGCTCTTAAAACAACCAAAAAATGGTTCTTCTCTGGTGCATTTGTTTAAGTTTATGTAAAGAGAGCTTATTTTAATTTAAAGTGTCTATAGTTTTATTTTGATCAGAACAGGTTATTTTTCTAATTAATCATAGCTGGAAGGAGCTCTATATATTACATATAATTCTTGTATTTTAGGATACTTGTCCAAAGGTGTTTTGAAGAAACTGACCATAATAATTCGTATATTGATAATGTCAACCATCAGGGTTTTTTTTTTTTTTTAACAGCATTATGTTACGATACTAAAATAAGACCCACATCAGAAGCTGATTCAGACTTGGCAGGGTTGGATGCAGGATGGTGTGTTGAGACACCACCACGTGGGAAGAGATGAGGAAGTTGTACTGGGCTACACATGCCAGTATCTGATGATACACTGGTTCTCCGAACGCTCCAGGTGCTTGTAGAGGACGACTTGGCAGAGCTGTGTGATCTGGAAGAAAGTGCAGATATGTCACTCTCTTGGAAATCAGAGACCGTATCAATGTCTCCAGCTCCACCATCTTCTCTGGAAACAGCAGTCTGCTCACTCTCCAGATTGTGTCCTTCTACACACTTCTCCTGATGGATGTAATCCTGATCAATATCCGGACTGTGTCCAGCTTCACAGCTCTTTTGGACATTTGAGGTGTGGCTGCTTTCCGTGTCATCCATAGTGTATTCAGAAGAACCACAGGAATAATTGTCTGCCGATTTGTCCTCTGACTCATTCACCAGTGTGTTGGACACTGTCTTCTTACGTCTGTCTGAGCTATATTTCCTCTTTTCAATTTGCAGTACTTCCTGTGACTGCCTCGGTTTACCTGAGACAGATGAAAATTGTACATGATTTGTCGTATTCAGGCATTGCTCTAGATATTGGAATTACAAACAGCACTCATGAGTAATAGCAAAAACTCACCCACAACAAATGCGGCTTGAACTTTGGACTTCTTTTTGACTTTTTCTGCTGTGTTTTGTGACTCTGTGGACTTTGCTTTCTCATCACCTGCCTTTTTATTTTTCTTCTGCAGAGGCAAGAAATCATGAATGAAGAATGAAAGGGATTCATCACTATTCACTGTTGATAGTTATCTACAGTAGGACTCACATGTATTGGACCAAAAGTTGCTTCTTCATTAAAACTGGTGTCTTGTGACTCTGTGTCCACATTGTCCACATTTGTTTCTACAGTCTTCATCTCTGCATAATTATTAACTGGGACTCTGCTGGCATGCTGATCAAACTTTTGCTTCTTCACATTCCTTATGTGGGGGTCGTCTGCATTGTCGAATTTACCTGATTTTCTGGACTTGCTGTCAAAGTAAGTAAGAAAAGTATAGCTGATACATAGCTACAAAGATACATAGCTGATGTCATCTGGCAGTGATGCAGGATCAGTGGGGTGTTGGTGATAAACTATAGCACTGAGAACGGAAGGGAGGCGGATGGAGAGAGGTGCTCTAATCCCTTCTTTCTCAAGGACAAGAGGCTGTGGCTGAAACTCGAAACGCCGTCAAAGAGTGATGGAAAACGAGGCGGACGCTGACGTGAAACGGGTGAGAGCGGAATGCAAATAGTAATGAGACAGGATATTAAGGACTCCAAACCACACAAAACCATGTTGCTTGACCTCACCCTGACCTTTGGTCTTATGTCTTGATCTGCAGTGTGTTTACCCAAAACATAGTCACGGGCAGGAAAGGAAACTCTTAATTAATGTTGTGCTATAAAAAAAGAAATGGAAACTATTGTTGAATGGTTAAGGGTTCTTAACTTCCCAAAGTTTTTTTTTTTTTTTACCTGGAATGCATCTGAATGGGAAACAGTATTTTAAGGTCCTACCTAGAATCTATAAGGGCTCCCCAAGAGCAACCAAACAAATGCTATGATGGCATCTGTTTTCCAAGTGTACTGAGGCAGAACATATTAACTGCGCATGCAGTAGATTAAAACACAAAAAAAGACTTTAAAGTTTCTTTGATGGCTAGACAATAGCAGCAGCTAGATAATTCAATATAGGGTTGTTTGTATCCTAAAAGTAAGGTTCATTTTTACTACACTAAAAGAATAACATGGCAAAATAAAGAAAAATGTTAGATGCTTTAGTAAGTGTGGAACAGTTCCAGGGAAAATAACTGAAATCATTTGAAATCTGTGGTTGGTATAATAGTATCTCATTAGCATCTGATTATAATGTTCAGTCAAGCTACAGGTGTATTTATCTATCCTTGTAATGATACATAAAATCATTTATTCATACATTCATCTTCAGTAACTTCAGCTTTATCCTGGTCATAGTCAAGGTAGGTGCAGAGCCTATTCCAGGAACACAGGGCATGAGGTGGGAATACACTCTGGATGGGAAACCAGTCCATTGCAACATATGAAACTCGTGTCATACAGACAGTAACCCAAGCTCAGGTGTAAACCAGAGTCACTGGGGCTGTAGGGTAGTATTGAACCCCCCTTTGTCACTCTCATAAAATAATAGTTACTAAAATTTCATCAAAAAAAATTATTTTCTTAAGGTTTCAATGTAGTTGTAGTTTGTATTTGTAATTTAATATAATACATAACCCATAATGTAATACATTAGATACAACAGTTTAAAAGTATTATGATCTGCATTATACCATCTAAAATGAACAAAAGTGTTACTCACGCAGTATTTTTAAATGACTCTGTCTGACTTTGTGGCTTTGTTTTATCAATAAGTTCATCGGCAGCTGTGGGGGTGGAAAGAGCTGTTTTTGGAGTGCTGCTAACAGACCCAGAACTAGGTGGTGACCCAGCCCTCCCTCTTGCCTTAGGCTGTGGCCTCTGTGTTCTTCCTCCTGTTTGTTGTATGATATCTTCCCCTAAGGAAAAAAACACAAATCTTTTTGTCAGGTGAGCATGCTGGTAGCCATTGCCCATGTACATTAAACATCTCTACTAACCAATTCATTTTAGTCAGACAGAAAAAGACTGTAGGGCTTTATCTCCCTATTCCAGTTAGAACTGATCCAGGTTTGGAATATTTTGAAAGTAGTCAGTGTAGGCTACTGCTTGTGTTAGCAGTGTTGACTGGCTCTAGATATAGACTACAAGTACAGTGAGAAATACACCAGCTTTTAAGATTCTTTTAACAGTCATGTCATTTAACACCCTCTAACAGGCCATACCGTATATACTAATTTATACAGAAAATGCCTTGTAAGCCAAGTATAATCACAGAATGATTATGTCTCTGACTTATTGAGTAACAATAATATATAAAATATTAGGTCTGTGTAACTATTGTGTATGATATTTTATTGTGAGGTACCTTTTAGAGACTTTAAACACTTTAAACTCCTTGCTCCTATCATTGGCAAACTGACTTGGTGTTTCAGCAATCTTGGTATTGTCTAAACAATCCCAATGGATACATTCATTATTATTAAAAAAACAAAACTGAATACCCTGTTTAACACCACAGACAATATCTTCTCATAATATATATTTTTTAAACATTATACATTAATGTATCTTCAGTCAGGGTCTTGGATCTGGAGCCTGTCCTGGGAACAATGGCTGTGAAGCCAGAATACTCCCTTGGTGGGATGCCGGTTCATTGCAGGGCACCATGTGCTTACACACATTAACACACATATTCATACCTAAGGGCGATTTTGTTCTGCCATTCCATGTACTGGCATGTTATTTTGGGAGGTGGGATGAAACCAGAGAACCCAGAGAAAACTGACATGGATCTTGGAATGGTAAACCAAGACCAGGAAATCTCTAATGCTAGACTGAGTTAGTGCTGTGTGATTTGTTGCTGTTCATCATGTGGACAAGATGTTTTAGTCATTACTTGTATACTAAATGCTCTAAAGGTTTGATCTGGAACTTGATATAAGACTAAGATCATCAGGAAAACACAGGAATCCAGAGAAATGCATTGCCAGGTGGTGTTCCTACCTCTGCTATAGGGCTGACTATCTGTACAGTTGTTTGTCTTTTCTATTCTTTGCTCACGTACAGAAGCCTGGGAAGAAATCAAGAGATTAGACTGGATACAATTGTGTTAGACCAGACCAGACCAGGTCTGGTCTGAGAAATATATACAGGTATAATGAGGTGTGAAGGCTTGGGTGCTTTTATAGTTCATGTTTTATTTTTCTTCAAAAAAGTGCCTTTGTGTGGATATGAGAAAAAAAACAGCTCACTGGAGGCTCACACCAGTCCTAGCTAGTTTCACCTAACTAATTAGCCTAGCTTGCTACCTATATTTATAACTAATAAAGCATAAAGTAGAAATAAAGCATATTTTGCATAAAATGTTTCCACCATTGAAATACACTATATGGCCAAATGTTTGTGGACACCTGACCATGACACTCATATGTATTTTTTAAATATCTCATTCCTGATTTATTCCCACTTGTGTTATTATAATAACCTCCATTCTTCAGGGAAGGCTTCCACTTGAGTTTGGAGCATGGCTGTGGGGCATTAGTGAAGTTAGGCACTGATGTCAGGCGAGAAGGCCTGGGGTGCAGTCAGTGTTCTCTGTTCAGTGGGGTTGAAGTCAGGGCTCTGTGCAGGGCCACTTGAGTTCATCCACACTGATCTTGTCACACTGACTATGTTTACATGCACATCACATTCTGTTTAAGGTCCATATTCGGGTTGCAGCCAGATGTTTATATGCGTACAGGCATCTGAATATCCCTGTATTCATAGTTGTTGTAAGTATGCCTGAGTTGCCATTCCTAAATACCCAGCCTACAGCCAAGCATCTGTCAGTACCACAGTTCCTTGCGGACTGAACATGCACATATATCTCCTTTCAGTGGATTTTCTGAAGAAGGTGTTTACATGCAACGCATTTCCGATTAAAACAGGCATATTCCAGTGGTCAGAATATTGTCTTAATCTGAATTGGGCAGTAGGATTGCAGTGTTTACATGATTCAATCCTAATTAGAATATTGCCAGATTCCGATTAATAGCAGAATATTTATGTGCATGTAAACATAGTCAGTCAATGTGTGTTCATGGACCTCACTTTGTGTACAGGGGTATCGATCATGATGAAACAGGTTTGTTCCAGTGAAGGGAAATGGTAAAACTTTATGGCAACAGTTTGGGGAAGGTGTGATGTTCACGTGTCCAAAAACCTTTGGCCATATAGTGTACAGTATACAAAGAAGCATGAATTTATGGGAGTGGCATAGTTAAATGTTTTTGTTTTTAGTTGTATTGCAACGCTGGAATATTAGCAATGAAATGTTTTCGATTCACCGTGTTGCAGATTTCCTTACATTCACTTTCACTGAGACTACATTTTACACCAGCACTTCAATGTTTATATATATATATATATATATATATAATTATTTTTTAGAAAACTTCGGAAGCACTCTACTGGGACAAGTAACAAGTAAATGAAAACATGTAAAAATGCACGTGGCAGCTCTTTTAAAAAAGATTACATGTAAAACGTGCTTGCGGTTGGGGGGGGGGGGGGGGGGGGGTAAGGGGGACAAACTAAAATGCCTCGTGTGTAATTAGCCTCACCTGTGCCTTCCTCCTAACTCTGCTCCCATTCGTGCCAGAACATTCTGCCATCTCATCCACTGTGATATTTTCAGCAGATTGAGGTATATCCTGTAAAGCCATAAACACAGACAGACAGCGTGATAGATAATCATATCTGCATTGTGAACTACCATAACACCATTAACACATTTAACCCATATCTGAATTTAGCTGGCAGGTGTGCTTCTTTTCTTTCTGCTACATGAAGATCCATGGATCATAAAATCTGCTTGGCAACAGTAGAGTGAATTCTGTCAAGACATGATCCTTGGTTCATTTCAAGACCATATTTCATTAGTGTTTATTTCTCAGTGCTCCTCCGGTCACTTAACATGCTGAGACATCATGGTTTTGAGTAAATACACTGTGGGATGTGGGGAGCTGTGCAGGTGGAGCAGGGCTTTTAGTTCAGGCTCATACCTTTCGCTTAGTGCTGGTTTGTTTCTTCTGACCTCGCTTAGCCTCCACTTCTCTGTCATTCAGTCCTCCTGGAAGAAGAAAGCATGCAGGATTGTTTGAACTTTACTAGCAGAAATGGCTGCTTTTTAATTTCTTTTTCAAGAAATTCTCTTGCATTTTTCAACCTAATCTCTACACACTGCCTCTGTAGTGTATGTGTGATTACCACTGACGGGAATTGCATTACATTTCTCTGTTCTGAAAAAAGAATGAACCCCTCTTTATTGAAATGCATTGATGGTGTCTATGGAGGTCAAAGGGCAGCTGTTCAGTTCTAGCATGTAAAATATATGAATTCGTAATGTACATACAAAACTGCAGCCTTACTCTAACAATGCAACACATGACTGAAAGTGTCAATTTGTTCTCATGTAGGTCTTCCAAAGCTTCAATAACTAATACAGTTAAAAAGTAATTCTGGTTTATTGTACTTTCCTTAATGTTTTGTGGTAACCTTGGAAAACATTGGAATGGAAATGTTGGACTTCTGTGGTTGCCGTGAGAGGTAGTGACTATGTTTGTAAGACACAACTATATATCTTATACTTCTTAAAATGTAGTTCTCTCATAAAGGACAAGCTGTACATTTAACTGAAAACTGTATGAAGGCTAAATAATGAGAAAGTCACCTGACTTTCATTCTTTTATCGTTTATCAGTACAGGGAAAGCACACATGCTACAGATGTGGTAAGTAGCACTGGATTATATGTTTAATTTAGAAATTGGGCATTAAATGCTACTTACATACTCATAGCTTGTACTAATCAGGAACTTATGTTCAACAATTGACAGGAAGAATAAATACTTTTGCACTGTAGCTGTAATTTACCACTCATGTACCTAATGTACCACTTGAAGTAAGCATTAATGCTGCATCCAGTTCGCATGGGCAAAAGAGAACCATATTGCTCTGTTGGAAGTGTATCTAACCTAAAATCTGACCTGTGTGACCAGTGAGGTCTCACTTTACAGAACCCAAAACACTGCACATTCCTGCAGCAGTGATGATGGATGCAGACTCAGTAAAGTGAGCCTCATGGGCTTTGAAATCAGCAGCATATGCCTTTTTTGGATTATGATGTTTGTTACCACCGCATGTAGTAATAAATTTTCATTCCACTAGAGGGAGTGCTAAGATTAACCCTGTCCACATTATCACTGGCATGTATTTTATCCCTACAAAAGACAGCAACTATATAACAATGGCTTAATTGTTTTTAAACTGTAAAACTTTACTTGAGCATTAAATCCGGCCTTTATAGAACCATCTGTCCATCCTTTGAATGTATCTAGACAAAAGGTGACACTATTAGTCGTCAAAATGACATACTGCATGAGTAACACTGAGACCATGCCTTTTTTTCTTTTCTTTTCTTTTCTTTTTTTTTTTTTTACTGTGTTTGTTCATTCACTCACACACACACATGCACAGGCAGACACTCTTTAAAATGTCTGATGTTTATGTACTCTTTGTCTCAAGCCCTGGGAGGCATGGTGAGCATGAACAGTGTTTGGCTACAGAGTGGTGGTATTTGCTTTACGCCTGTGGGCAGTAGATCAGACCCAGCAGAGCACGGCAGACTGCACCTTACAGCCTGCACACACACACAGACACACAGGGGCCAGCTCTCCTGCACCACCACACCAACGAGGCACCGTTTATTTTTCGACTTGTCTGTCTGTTTTAATGGGTTCCAGGACTGCTTTGAAGTCAGAGAAAAGGGGAAAAGGGTGTGTTAAGAAGATATACTGAAAGAGACAGGGAAAGAGAGAAAGGGGGGACAAGTTCAGCCTTTCTCTGTTGCCATTCAGGCTCAGTTGAGTGCACCAGTCACTCCAGAGATCTGGGCTGTACCACGTCTGTGTCTCTCCATGCTTCACTCACCGCTCCAGCTTCTCTGATAGTACACACTTGCATAATCAACGGTTCCTATTATTCATCTGCCATGACTCAAATCCCCCATAATGGCAACAGAAATATGCCTTTTTCGTTCTCATTTTCAGTCTCTCTACTGTCTCGCTCTACTTCTGTTCTCTCACTCACTGTTTCTTTTTCCTTTTGCACTCCTAAGATTTTCCTTTTTCACCTCTCAGTTTTTACTTCTCTCTCTCTCTCTCTCTCTCTCTCTCTCTCTCTCTCTCTCTCTCTCTTTCTCTCTCGTGCCTTTTTCTTTTTCTAATTTTCCATCTCTTTGGTGGCTTGCTTTACTTCATCTGCTCACTCTCTTACTCACTCACTCACTTACTCACTTATTCACTCTTACTACTTCTTCTCCTTTCATGCTCCTAATATTTTCCTTTCTTGCCATTTCACATCTCACTCTATGCATCTCTCTCTCTCTCTCTCTCTCTCTCTCTCTCTCTCTCTCTCTGAACCCCTCTACCCTTGCTGGACCCCTCAGTAAGCGTCCATGCGACCTGGAATGTAGGCCACCACATATCGCTTTAACCTGAAGTGGCACTTTTATTTCACACCTTTCCTCCCCGATCAGACTCAAGCCAAAAAAGTATAGCTGTTTAAATGTTATATCTGTCACTATGAACAGTGCGGGGTGATAAAAAAAAATTCAAACCAGTTAAGAATTATGATGTGGGTAATAATTTAAAAAAAGTGTTGTCAGTTAATGCACAGTATCATGTTACATGTTTCTCTTTATAAACTGTTCTCTATTAGGAAGACATATGTAGTGATGAAATTGAGGACTGGTTTATGATTTCAGTCTGAGACTGAAAAGGGAGTGGATTTCAGATTTAACCCATAAACACTACATGCAACCACATTTGCCATTTATTGCCATTTGTTGTTGTTGTTGTTGTTGTTTTTAAATAAATAAAAATAAATAAAAGAAATACTGTCCACTAGAGGACAGTAGATGCTTTGGATGTGGTTATATGACCCTAATTATTCAGTTATTTTTCACCAAGTGTCTTGTATCCAGCCTGTTGATCAGTCTGAGCAGTCCATGCTCATTTTAACCTCAAATATCTCAAATAGCAGACCAGACTACTTAATTGGTGTGCTTTTGAAATTCTTTTGAACACATTTTCTCTCATCAGTTCTCTCCAACAACTCTGGCATGCCATACACCCCAGATTGCAATGTGTCGACTCTGCCACAGCACTGGCTATTTTTGGTTATGAACTTGTTAGCAGGTTGTCAGTGTCCTGACAGCTAAGCGTAAAGTATCTTCTGGTAATTTTAAGGACACACTTATTGGCTTTAGACTTACAGTTAATTTCCAAAGCTGTCTACAGAAGTGACCCTTGTGAATGTAAATAATATTGTGCCACTGTGAGTGTGAGAATCTTTTAAGCATTCATTAGCACTAACTTGGTGACCTGTAAGTTGAATTGTAATTGACTTTCATTAAATTCAAACGGTAAAAGGGTATTCAAGCTTATTAGCAGGCAGAATTCTTAAAGATTATTTCCCCATACATGTCCACATAAGGCCATGTAGCCAGTTTTGGGCATTTGCCTAAAGAATCTTTATTTAGAGAGTTTCTTTTCCTCCAACAGCCCAACTTTCTAGAGGAAAGGGGTAGAAGCGGTTGAGAGTACAGTGTGGACAGAAGAGGGAGTGGAGAGGGGTTGGGGGTTGGGCGGGTGAGGTAGAGAAGGTTTGGTGGTGGTGGTGGTGGATGGGGGTTGTTTCAGTTTCTGACCAGAGACAGGATAAAGGAAACAGAGCCGCTCCAGAGGTCGGCTTGAGAAAACACAGCCTCTGTCAGTCACCCAGACTCCTGGGCTGGGATTAAGCCCTGGCCTGGAAGGAGATCACGTTTCTCTGGTCGGGATACCTCACTGCTGCAAAACACTACCAGATGTGGAGCATTCATGACTTGGGGGAGGGGGACTGTATATATGTGTGTATAGTATTCTTTAGCTTTAGACTACCTGTGTGTATTCATGTGGCAATGGAGTGTGTTGACATTGAGCTAAAAATGTGAAATCTTTATAAGAAATAGAACAGCTAATATGAACATTACTACTGTACATGCAAGGCTTCAATCTGCAATATAGCTGTGTCTAGAGTTACAGCTGTATTGAGCGTTCAGCCTGTTTACACTTCCACCAGAATTGTATGATTTTTAAACAGTCCCTTTGTGTATGGTAATACTACCATTGATCAGTCTTTTAATAGAGTTATGTGTGAATGATTTTGTAGGCCAAATGGAACTAAAACTTCTCAAGTGTGTTATGTTGATAAAGAACAATCACCTGTAATTACCCAAGTGTTTTCATAGCACAGCTGATTTGCACTTAATGACACCCACAAATAATAAGGTTGTGTGTATGATCCTGTTTGGACAGATACTGACCTGTTTGTGTAGCTTGCTCTTCTAGTTGGTCCAAGATGGTCCATGAGTCCTCCAAAACCCCTTCAGAAGTCATAACCCTGACAACTTAGAGAAAGATAAAGACATTTTCACAATAGACATTTTATTTTTTTCACCTTGTTTCCTTCTTTCCTTTTCTTTCTTCACTGGTCTAGCTGTCTGCCTTTTTTCCTTGTTTAGTTGACCTCTGGCCCTTCTCAGCATCACTGTCCTTGACCTAATGCTCCACTAAATGACTGTGACTGGACCTTGTATTACATTTGTATAAACTCTCTTTAGGACAGATTATAGGATAAAAGTGACATTATGATATTTAGATACGCTCCTCTGTTATTTCAGAGCATCTTAAACCACAGTGCTGACTTTTCTGTGGTTTGTGGGCAGAAGGTAAAAGCCAGCAAAACACTTGATTACCATGTTCTCTCATGGCATGCTCCAGAGCTGGGTGGTCCTCCGTGTCAGTTAAGGGATCCCAGAAAGACAAGCATATGATTTCCCCAGCAGGATCCATTATTAAGGTGCCCAGTACTCCGTCTTTCTGACACTCTGAATACACATACAGTGGAGTGGGCAAGAGAATAAAGAATAATATCAAATATTACTTTGCTTTTTGTATGGCAGACTCACTGACATTTAATTGCTTAACTGATTCTCAAAGGTGCTGATGAATTTTCTTTAACAGTAGCTCTGGCAGTAGTGCCAGCTGTAATTCAAATGTCAGGTTTAGATGAATGTGTTGGTTCTAACATGTTATCATAGCTATAATAGCAGATAATTCACAGGGACTTGTATGGTGGACGTACCACGTAATCTAAGCTTAATAATAGACGGATGAATAAACATGTTTAACAAATCGAAAAATTTAATCATTGATGTGATGAAGCTTTGTATATGGAAATGTTTATGTAGTATTTATTGAAGTCTTGGGTGTCAGAACTTTGTAACAAAACATGGGAGAGACCAAAAATGCTTCAATGTGCTGCAGCTATTTTCATAATTTTCATTTCTGAGATCGCAAAACCGCTATATAGTGGAGGGATTGAGTAAAGCCATTTGGGACATGCTGTTATAAGAAAGTAAACAACTTCAGGGTGTTAACGAGCTGCACCTTTCATTGTTCCTTTTCTTACTTGGCTGATTTCCTTATGATGAATTTGATTAAATATCCAACATACGTGGTTGTGACATGTTACAAGTTTAAGTGCTTCAATCCAAGCAGTATTCACAAGAGACATAAAAGCCAGGCAAATACCTTGAAACTTTATATCTCCCTATACCTCACAGCATGATTATCAACTTTTGACTAGAAACGATTTCTAGGTTTTAATAAATCACTTGTGAGATACCTCTAAGCTCCAGAGGAAGGCTGCCTCTGATGATGCCAGGCTGAGGCTCTAACTGATCTGCAGGGTCACGTGGGTCTTGTCTGTAGAGTGCCATAGAGCACTGTTTTCCGAGACCTCTACGCCGTACAAACGGAGGCAGTGGACCCATGGCAGTCTGATGTTCTGAAGAAGATAGAAATCATTAATAAATATTAAATGTGGTTTCAAAAAAGTGTAGGGCCTCAACAATGGCTCAAACCCAAAAGTAATTTTTACTTCCACAGGAAGAGTAGAATGATATAATCTTAATGATTTTCTTTCTCTTTGAGCTGATTCCATTTTGATGAGGTGTGGGTTTAAACCATCCATCTATCCTCTGTTTTAGAGGAACAGAGAAAAATGACCCTGTATTTACTGTGAACTTGTTCTACAAGATGAGAGCTGACTCAGTGTTACCCAAAATCTCCTCTGTTGGTCCCTGTGCCAGTCTAGTGCATTTGTAGACAATGTTTTAGAGTTCGTGGTTTGGCTTCAGAACCTCATGAGTGTTGTCTGAAATTCATATAGTCCGCTGTTATTTATCATATCAGCCCCAGAGATCTCTCCAGTACCCCACTGTCAGCCCAGCTCGGATCTCCCAAGTCATACGCCTCTGTTAACTACAGCCAGGCCCAGGTTAAGCTGTACACTGACAGGCTGTGATCATTCTTCAGAGAGAAGCTGTGCTTTTCATTTATTTCTTCTGTTGTGATAGTATAGATTTATTCAAAGAGCCACTTCAGATTTGTAAGACATAGCTTGTTTGGATTCCATGTGGAGGTGTTTGTATGTGAACTAAAACGGATAGGAGAAGCTGTTAACACAAGACTTGATATTCTTGATATTAGTCACTCTGTCAAAAAAGGGATGTATGTATATGATATATGGCTGTGTATATCCTTGCTTCACTTTTTATTTGGAAATGCATTCCTTCTCACTAATGGCACTTTATTGGGCATCCAGCCAGTAAATACATCTCCCCTCACTCTTTATTCAAGAGGTTCTTCACTGTGTGATTTTACGGTTGAAATGTCTGAAAGCACTTCAGAAGGTTATTTTTTTGTTATATCAAAGCCAAGAGTGCTGTTTTGTGCTGTTAAAATGCTTGTAAAGCAAGGTCAAGCCGATTTCTCTGCCAACATTCTTCCATTCATGTTTTGCTTGACCAGTATGCAATACTTTCATCACACCATGTGGAAACAAGATCTATGATGATGTGGGTTGACTTAAACTGTGAATCACTAATCAGCAGTATACAGTTCCTTTGTAATATATTTGGATATTTAACAGTAAGTTGAAATATTTGAAACACACCCACCCCAACTGTGCAAATCATAGTTGAATTAAAAACAACAGTTATTTTCTTCCATTATTCCAGCTCTTGTAGCTTAAGACATAATATCAGACAAATGAATATAAAGTGAGAGTAAAGTCAGAGGTTGTTTTTTTTAATTTATTTATCTGAATACCTTTGTCCTCCTCAGGTTCAAACCCGATGAGATTGTCTTGTTGGGCTGCTTTTAACCTGCACCCATGTTCAGTGAGCCTGTTCTCTTCTTTCCTAATCGACTCCACTTTCTGTTCCACATCACTACACAGGACATCCTCAATTTCTTCCTTTTCCTCAGGAAGGCCACAAAGACCATCTGAAAAGACAAAAGCAGGAGAGCAGGAGAGAAACTTCTTAAGGCACGGCACTGAGGTCTTGACACAGACTTATGTGGAGACATAAGTGACAGGAAGGGGAAGCTGTCCAAGTCCTGTAGCTACTTCAAATCACAAAAAACTTAGGAATTAGGTGAAGTGAGGTATATGCCAACATCAGTGCACTAGGAAACCAGTTCAGAGATCACCTGTGATTTAATTGTGAGTGGATAGTAGTTATCCATGCAGCCTCTGGGTCTTACCTTGTTCCACTGATAAAGGGAGCAGCACAAGTACTTTCTTAAGTACGGTTCTCTCTGCGGGTTTGGGAGCTGCAGCCTCGGTTCTGACCTCAGGCTGATGTATATCTGGCAGTTGTAGAACTGGCTCCTTGTGGTTTTCTTGAGTTGTGCTCCCAGCTTTGAGCTTAAAGACATATTGTAGTCATGTAAAGTTCACTTTAATAGGCAAAATATACATTCATATAAAAGAAAAAAGACAAATGAGCTTATACTTACAGATGTGTTAAAGGAAATTAAAGTACAAAAACAACAACAACATAGTGTCTTAGTAAAGTTATGGGTCATCATAAGACACCAACAACTTCAGTTCTCAGTGGAAAAGATTCTGCAAGGCTCTGGAGTTGTACTGGAGGGTTGAACACCATTCTTCCAGTGATGATTGTTCTGCTGTAAAGGGCATTTTGCTGGCATGGTTTGAGTCAACATATCCCCTTAGGGTTAAACTGTCACTGCAAATCAATACAAAGTTCTTCTGACTGATCATCTTTAACATATGATGTAACATTTCTATTCTATTGAGATGGTCTCTACCAAGATGACTCCATCCACATCCACAGGTCACATGGGTCACTGAATGCTCTGATGAGGTTGAAAATTATGTCAAATCATATGCTATGGCCTTCAAAGTCACCAAATCTCAACCTAATTGAATACCTATTTGGGAGATTTTGGAGCAATGTGTTAGACAGCACTCTTTACCATCATTTTCAAAACACCAATTGAGGGAATATGCTTTGGGAGAATGGTGTTCAGTCCTCCAGTAAACTTCCAGAGACTTGTAGAATTGGTTCCTAGGAACATTGAAGCTGTTCTAGCAGTTTGTAGTGGCCCAACATCTTACTAAGTACTATCCAGTATTAAATATATTCAATGTGTATATATAATAGGTGTAATTTATAGTTAGTCATTTCACACTTGGTATTCATTAGAGTACCTAATTATTCTTATGTCCATTTCACGATTTAGTGCATCACCTATATACTGTATATGGATTTCACATCCTACAGCCTGAGAAGTTTGCTTGCACAGCTGATGAAGGACTGTTTATTCCCTCTGAAATATGTTTCTCTGGAAACTATGCTCAACTTTAACGTATATGTCCGCATGTGTTTGGTCTACTTCATTTTAAACTGTTATTTTGATTTATTCTGAGGGAAACATAACTAGATCAGGTGTTTCCATCATATGACCTTTTGATACTTTAAAGAGGCCTAAAATAATAAATGATGAAGCATTATCTGAGCTGAAAATGTGGTTGTTTCAACCCTTATTATTATTTTAGTACATACACATTCTGAAGTGCCTCAGATTTTCACCTGTAGTATTCTGTACACAGTAAGCGGTATTTACTCTGTCATTGGTGTTTATTTTCGATTTGAGAGGTACATTGGCTATTATAAGGCATAGAGTATACAACACAAAAATGCTTGTTCACTAGAGATATCTGTTCAAACCAGTTGCTATGGTGAAAAAACACACCAGCCTGAGACATTTCTGTGTTGGGAATGTTGACTTACCCCATGGTCCTTGCTGTCTGTGCCTGCAGGGAGCGCTTGCTTAATGGGGGGTAGATGAAGGTTACTCCGTTTCACTAAAGCAGAAATAGAACACTAATCATTTTATAGGATATCTATTGACATGTAACCATGGTAGGTTGATATGCAAATACTAAAATTTGATATTTTTGTTGAAACCTTTCAATGGCATAAAATAATTTAAAGGAGTTTAATGAAGAAAGTGTTTAATTGTTTGTCTATTGTCTGTTTTGACAAGGTAGATGGTGCTCACCAGGACTTGAACGCCAGCCCCCCTCTGACTGTTTTCTGTCATTGGAGACTTTTGAAAGGTGACTGCAACCCAAAGAGAAATTTGTATAAGCTGGTCTTAAAGCGTGTCCACCTTCCTCACCACCTGTCTCTGCTGCACTCTGTATCCATTGTTCGTTTAAGTCCTTTGGGTAGCCAGTCAAATGCTCTGCAACCTGGTGAGTTTGTGTCAAAATAAGGGAGATAAAAGCTATTGAGGAAAAGGTTAGGTTCTTTGAAGTAATGGTCAAATTGTTTCCAAAGAAAAACTTAACTGTTTGAAAAGTTTCAAATAATCAACCTCAAATAGATGCCATAAATGCCGTTTCATTCTGTCTATTCTGTTTAGTCTATTTTATTTCCACATTAAAAGGCCAAACATCTGCCAAAAGAATAGTGTGATGCATCGTATGAGAGACACTGGCAAAGAGAGCGGAAACTAAAGACACTTAAGGTCAGATGATTGGTTATAAATCGACATTTACAGGTTTCTCATCCGATAACACTGAAGTAATGAAAATCATGGATCAGAAATTACACTGTAATTCCATAAAGAATAAACCACAGGAAACTGGGGTCATGTTTATAGAATGTCAGATTACAGAAGATGAAAATGTTATGAGGGAAAGAAAGGTGGACATTTACACAGTGGGTACAGTTTTAGTTAGGTCACCACAGGCAAAAATGATTCTTTTGACTTTTGGATATTTTCATCAGAAGTTTTCATACTTTCATAACATTTAAAAACAAATTTCTAATGATCATATCCTTAAATACTGTAATGATTCATGCTGAAACATTTTTTTTCTGGGACTCTTATAGTTGCTGAAAATATGTTTCATTGTTCTCAGCCTTTAAATGGTCCATATAAGTCCACACATTGCTCCAAAGGTCTCAAAACTAGACTTTTACATAGGGTTTTCTTTTTATCTTAATTCCTCTTTTCTCCAATAATTCAGTGAAACAAACAGTATTTTAATAAACTGCTATGTGACAACATGAATTGTGCTATCACAAGAAAACAACAAACAAATCATTCCGAATGGAATCCATTTGCTGAAAATGGATTTTAGCGATATGCAAATTAAGACAGATAAAAATAATCAGGACAGATACAGATAAACAATAAAGTTCCAATG
Source organism: Ictalurus punctatus (assembly GCF_001660625.3). Taxonomy (NCBI): domain Eukaryota; kingdom Metazoa; phylum Chordata; class Actinopteri; order Siluriformes; family Ictaluridae; genus Ictalurus; species Ictalurus punctatus. The sequence goes on from NC_030421.2 coordinate 26,988,105, forward strand.
GAAAGTAAATCTACACGTTCTCTTCCTCTAACATGTTCGGGTACTTGTAATCTGGTCCAATGTTATTTAGGAACAAAGAGCAAGCTGAATTTTCTCAACATACATTTTGTGTGTAGTTTGTCATCAGATTGTGATTGTGATGTACATAGAGATTTCCTCTCCCATGCTACAATGATGGCTGGAAACTAGGACTTAATGGCATATACTGTAGAAAGGTCGTATAGAACATAGAGAAATCTCATTAACGCTTTGGGAATTAAGTCACCTTTCATGTTGCCTTTTATTCTGATCACAACCAGCCAGTTATATTGTTTCTGAGTTTAGTCTTTGTTTAGACTCTTTTGATGCTGAAGAAGCAAAAATCTAAGGAGCCCTTAACCTTCAGACTAATGATTTGTAATTTCTGCACACAATGCTTGAAAAGAAACATGTATAACAAACTTGAAAAGGTAGAAAGGGGTTCTATGATTTTATGATTCTAATGTGTTGTAAAATTAGTCATAAGCAGTAGGATGGCTCTTTCAGTGTGGATACATTCAGGGTCTCTGTCTCTGTCTCTCTTTATATCGCTATTAAAGTAGTGCTTAAACAGATACATAGCAGACAAATATACATATAGACAGTTTTATTTTGTACATGCATACCATGTACATACAACTTAATCTTCATCAATCATCATTCCCTGTTCACCAAATCTTTCACCACCTAATAAAGTTTAAGTCACTAACCAAAGTAAGTATGCAAACTGAAGCTATGATAAAAGAACAAAAACAATGAACCTTTCTTAAAGAAATTGCTAAATCCTCTGACCAAGTATATGGCTGTGCCCTCTGTCTATTAAATAAATGCCAGTCCTTCAGGCTGAAAAATAAGGATAAAAATATTCTGCCAGTAGTTTGTCACTGTGACTCAAAAAGTAGTTTTTATTCTGACATCTGGAAGCTAAATGGTGTCCCAACTGCGGTACGATACTGATAATGCTCTTATACTTAAGAGGGCTGAATGGAAGACCTTGTTAAATAATATTATTATGTTTTTTCCTTATAATGTCTTATATTTTATAAAATATATTCTTATATATCTTATGTTACTTTTTGCCTTTTCTTATACGTTGACACAGGAGAAGAGGGGCCAGTGGGGCAGTGTTGGTGTGAAGGTAAGCCTACACAAGGACCTGTCTTTGCAACTGTAAGTGACTAGTCAACTTAATCCTTCACATGGTTTTCATAAGTTGCCGTAAGTTTCTGCTACTCAATGGATCGGGCTAAAGCTTGAACAGAATGGTTTGACTTAATATCCTCAGAAGTAGTGCACAAGTCATTTCTTCCTAATTTGTTTGTTAAATTTTATTGTATGCCTAAATACAATAAAAGTTATTTGCCAGATTCTAACATTCAGATGCTCCTAAGCAAATTATTCTAAAGTATGAATTTGTAACTTACCAACAAAAACTGTACTATCATTTCTAATATAATGCATTTAACATGGAAAAATAACTTCACTGAAATATTTCAGAGAAACTTTTTACACTAGTTTACATTTACACTAGTTTACACTAAATGTGTAATATTCTGTTCTGGTGGAAATATGCCTTAACTGTTAAATTATTTTGTAACCTTTCAAAATTATTTGCATGCTTCTATATCTTTGGCCTATAGTGTATATGTGTTTGCTCACTTTCATAAACCCATACACGGCAATACAAAGTAATAATTTTGACTCCATATCAGGAGTGGGTAAAGAAATACTGGTGATCCGAGATATAATATATATGCGTGCCTTAGATAACGCCTCTGAGGACCATGTTGGGATTTTCCCAAGTTGAAGTAGATCTCCTAAGCAGATCAGCACAATTACTCTTGTATACTCTTTCCATGCCATCGTGCTTTTTGCCTGACAAAGCCATTCATAAAACATATTTGATAGTTGGCCTAATTCTAAAATTACAACATACCGAATGTACAACAGTTTTGTCTTGCTGCCACCACAAAATAAAAATGTTTAAAGCTTAAGTAATGTAGTCAGAGAGGGTATGTGCATTTTTCACACTACATTAAGGGCGGGGATCCTTATAGACTGTGGAACAGAAATGTACTCAGTGTGTCTCCACCGATTTATTTCACATCGGAGTACAACCATTTTTCTTTTTTACCATTATGGACAAAACACCCGTTTCTTTTACAACATCATCTTTAAATGTTTTTTATACCTCCTAAAGAACGCTTGGACTTAAGAGATGGCCTTTGGAGTTTTTGACACCCTGCTCGTGGGTTAAACATCAATGTCTTTACAATATCTTCATGAAGAAATTGTCAAACTAACATCTTGTTTTTTTCTTGGAGCAAAAGTCAGGTCCTCTCTCATTTCAACAGGTCCTCTTGTTGGTGAAATACACAGCATTCTTCTAGGGGTATTAGGATTTCTCGGAGCAGCCATTGTAACAGATAGTTGCAGAGTTTCTTCTGTGTTTTAACTACAATGTCTTGACCATTATTTAAGCACTGAGACGCACGACTCTCTCCTTAATTCATTAACATAAACACATTTGTAAGCATTCTGGTCAGCAAAACCCCCAGAAAACACGTCTCTATTTCACACAGACAGACAACTTCCAGGAAAGATCACACATTCAGAACAAACAGTGTTACTAGAGGTCATAAGAGAACAACGGTATCATACATCGTCGAGGGACTATAGAAATTTTATACACATCACAGTGTTTTCTCAACAATGTAATCAAAAAATGTTTCAATTATTTCATGAACAACATTCAGTTCATTTATATCCACAATTCTAATTCATCTACCACATTCAATCATCATGTATTTTCTAACTGCATAGTTACACAAAACGGATCGACTGCATTAATACATGCGCGTATCATAGCTAATACACCATCATTTGATACACTTTCTTAAATCATCCAGATTCACATAAACCATACTTATGCTTGAAAATCAAACAATACTTACTACAAAAAGTAATTTCAGAAACAAATAATCACGTATACCACAAAATGTATACATTGTGTGCGGGGTAAAACTGTAAAAAGCACGGTTCACACCAAACTCTTCACATCAAACTCTATCTCTCTCTCTCTCTCTCACACACACACACACACACACACAATGCCCAGTAGCACACACATCTACATACACCTACATATGTAAGGCTAACCCTCACCAACCCTGGTCATAAATTAGGTGCGCCTAAAGAAATGTCAGTCAGGGGAACACAGAGGGTCATAAATCATCAATCAATTTGATTGACAGTTTGACAGAAAGTGTATGATATAACTACTCATAGGCTTAAAACAGTTTAAGTCAAATGCCACATTGATCTTGTGTATTAATTTAATCTCAGTAGGATGAAAAGAAATAAAATACAGACAGCATTAGATAAAGATGCAGCATTACCATGTAAACATTGTGATCCCCAGGCTGTTCTGTGTGTTCCTCAAAAGCATCAGATTCAGGTATGGGACTCATCTGAGCATTGGGTATCACTACCTCTGTTCTGAAACTCGTCATTCTGTCTCTGGTTAAAGAGCATTCCTCTGCACCTTTTGGCTTAGAGGTTCCTGGCTCTCCTGTAATTAAATACAAGTACAGTGGCTCACACTGGAATGTGACTAATAATTCAGTTGTGAATTAGAAAGTAATTATTTTCTTATTTCTAAATATTTCCTTTGGATAGCCCTCATTGGAGGGAACGAGGGTCGGAGCACAGGGTCAGCCCTACACAGGGCCATAGAGCAGTTGATGGTTAAGGGTCTTGCATAAGGGCCCTATAGTTGCAACTTACTGGTGCTGGGATTAGAACTCTCAGCCTTCTGATTAGTAATCCAGAGCCTTAACCACTGAACCACCACAGCGCTAAGCATTCATCTTATAGTGTGCAGCACTGTATATCATTATCACTGTATATCATATAAGGCAATAAAAATCTTACCGTGTTACTGTTACTTTAGCCATGTATTGAAGGCATTCATAGACCTACATATTCTATTTACTGAATGTAATTATCTTCCTTTGGAATGGGAGCCAATGTAATAAAATGATGACCCAAACCAGATGACCGACTTGCTCTTTGGCAGTGTTGCAAAGCAGTTCTGCGAATTTCATGTACAGTGCTGTGAAAAAGTATTTGATTTATTGTTTCTGTGTATATCTCATATTAAATTTTTCAGAAATTAAAACAAAGTCTAAGATCAAACAAATTCAACCTGAGTAAATACAAAACGCAGTTTTTAAATGATAGTTATTTATTGAAGCAAAATAGTAATCTAATACCTACTGGGACAGTGTGAAAATGTATTTGCCCCATAATCACGAATTCCCTAAATCTATGAAACTGCATTCATAATTGGGTTCAGCTGGACTTGACACAACCGGGCCTGATTACTGCAAACCCTGTTCAATCAAATCAACACTTCAGTAGAACTTTTTTCAACTGCATGAAGTCATGTCTTACCCAGTAACACACTATGCCAAAGTTGAAAGAAATTTCAGAAATGATGAGGAACAATGTGATTGAAATACATCAGTCTGGGAAGAGTTATAAAGCTATTTCAAAGATTCTGGTTCTCCAAAGAACCATAGTGAGAGCGATTAATCTCCAAATGGAAAAACTTGGCACAGAAAAGGAATTTTCCCAGAAGTGGCTGACCTTCCAAAATTCCTCCAAGAGCACAATAACTATTCATCCAGGAAGTCACAAAAGAGTCAAGAACAACAACAAAGTAACTACAGGCCTCTTTTGCATCAATAAAGGTCCATGTTCATGACTCCACTATCAGAAAGACACGTTGCAAAAATGGCATCCATGGAAGTGTGATGAGGCGAAAACCACTGCTAACCCAGAAGAACATTAAGGCTCATCTGAATTTTGCCAAAACACACCTTGATGGCCTTTTGGGAGAATGTTCTGTGAACTGATGGGTCGAAAGCGGAACTGTTTGGAAGACAGGTGTCCTGTTACATCTGGTATAAACCAAACACAGAATTCCACAAAAAGAACATCATACCTACAGTCAAGCATGGCGGTGGAAATGTGACGGTGTGGGGATGCTTTGCTGCTTCAGGGCCTGGGCAACTTGCAATAATTTAGGGAAACATGAATTCTGCTCTCTACCAGAAAATCCTAAAGGAGTATGTCCAGACTTCAGTCGGTAAGTTGAAACTCAAGCGCAACTGGATTATGCAGCAAGACAATGATCCAAAGCATAGGAGTAAGGCCACCTCTTGAATGGCTAAAAAAAAAAGGTAAATTAAAGTTTTGGAGCGGCCTAGTCAAAGTCCTGACTTGAACCGATTGAGATGCTGTGGCGGGACCTTAAATGGGCAGTTCATGCTCGAAAACCCTCCAATGTGGCTGAACTAAAACAGTTCTGCAAAGAAGAGTGGGCCAAAATTCCACCACAGTGCTGTGAAAGACTGATCTCCAGTTATTGGCAGCATTTGGTTGCAGTTATTGCTGCTAAAGGTGGCACAAACAGATTTTAAGTTTAAGGGGACAATTAGTGTTTCACATGGTTTCACATATGTTATAGGTGTTGGATAACTTTTTTTTTTCTTAAAAAACTGATGTGTGTTTACTCAGGTTGCCTTTGTTTTATGTTGTATTTCATTTGGACATCAAAAACTATTTAGTATGATATATACCCAAAAACAGAAGAAATCTAGTTTATCTAAGTTTGGTATGGGGTCAAATACTTTTTCACAGCACTGTATCTAAACAGAGACTGCTTTTGAAGCCAGTCAAGCTTTATGTTACTGTGGCAACACCAGTTACTTGTGTATAGGAATTAGTAAACATATACCTGCTGCCATATTAGGCCTGTCTCCACTATGTCTGAGTGCTGGACCTGGGGTTATGAGTGGGAGAGGACCCGGTGGAGGACGACTCGACCGTGGCAAACAGAGGAAGCGGGGCTGATATCGCACCTGCTCTGGTTTGGGGTATACACAGTTACTTTGACGTCTGAAGAAAGCATGTTCCTCTTCATGTTCTGCAAACAGTACATTTAATTCATTGAAAAGTTATTTAGGAAACATTAATAAATACCTCTGGTTGTGATTGTCCTCAGCACTACCTCTAAGAGCTGTGCTGTTTTTTAAAATGATACCACAGCACTGAAATCTTGATTCTCATTGGTCCGAAGGTGTTGATTAAGCACGTTATAGTAATGCACTCATTCTAATGCATTGTTTTTTTTTGTAGTAACAACTTACACAGCAAAATTGTATCTACTATTTCTAATATAAGATCATTTAAAACTTGAAATCATCAAGTTTCAAGCATCTAAAAGCTGGCTGAATAATATTATTTGATTTTATATTAATCTATTAATTAGATAAACCCATGTTCAAGCTAATTTTCACTTGCAAATATATCATTTTTTGCAGGGGAAATGATGCTCCACAATGGATTTTTTAAAGTGTTTATTATTATTATTATTATTATTATTATTATTATTATTATTATTATTATTATTATTATTATTATTACAGTGGGGGAAAAAGGATTGAATGCGTCAATATTTTTCAGTAAATATATTTCCAATGAGGTTATTCACATTACATTTTCACCTGACATCAGTATCACCATATGAGATCCGGAAATATGAAGAATTCACAACAGTAAAGTCCAGAAATGAAGTTATGTGTAATAAAGAGGAATGACACAGGGAAAAAGTATTGAACACACTAACTGAAATGTATTTAATACTTAGTAGAGAAGCCTTTGTTTGTAATGACAGCTTCAAGACTCTTCCTGTATGAAGAAATTAATAGGGCACAGTATTCAGGTGTGATTTTGGCCCATTCTTCTAAACATATTGTCTTTAAATCTTGTTCAGTTTGATTCAAGTCAGGTGATGGACTGGGCCATTCTAATGCCTTGATTTTTTTTCTGAAACCAACTGAGAGTTTCCTTTGCTGTATTCTTTGGATCGTTGTCTTGCTGGAAGGTCTACCCATGTCTCACCTTCATCATCTTGGTGGATGGCAGCAGATTCTTCTCAAGAACCTCCCGGTAAAGGGCTCCACTCATCGTTCCTTCAATTATATGAAGTCCCCACACCCCCACACCATGATGCTTCCACCTCCAAACTTCACTGTTGTTATTGTGTTTTTAGGGTGATGTGCTGTGCCATTTCTTCTCCAAACATGGTGTGTAGTTTGACCAGACTGCACTCCCCCAGTATTTCATAGGCTTGTCCAAATGAGTTGTAGCAAACCTTAAACAAGCGTCGACATGCCTTTTCTTTAGTAACGGAGTCTTGCGGGGTGAGCGTGAGCAGTGGAGTGCATTGCCTATTGCTTTCTCTGTGACGATGGCAACTGCTGCCTCCAAGTGTTTCTGGAGCTCTTTCCGAGAGGTCCTTGGCTCTTGGTCTACTCTTCTGATTATTCTTCTGACTCCCTGGACAGAAATCTTGCGAGGAACTCCTGTGCGTGGCCGGTTGATGACGGAGTGATGTTGCTTCCACTTGCAGATAATAACCCCAATGGTGTTTACTGGAAGATTCAGAAGTTTTCAAATACATCTGTATCCGATTCCATCAATATGTTTCGCAACAATAAGGTTGCGAAGGTCTTGGGAGAACTCTGCTTTTACCCATCATGAGATGTTTCTTGTGTGACACCTTGGTAATGAAAAGCCTTTTTATAGACCATCAATTTACTAAGCCACCTCATTGGAAATATATTTACTGAAAAAAAATCAATACTTATTTCCCCAACTGTATATATGTGTGTGTGTGTGTGTGTGTGTGTGTGTGTGTATATATATATATATATATATATATATATATATATATATATATATATATATATATATATTGATATGGTGTTGCTTTTCTTGGGGAGATGTTTATTTAGCATTTTTCAAAGGAGTCTCCACTCAGTGCTGTGTAGAAAAAAAAAAAATCTTTTATGTTTTCAGATACAGAATAGTCTTCAGGGCACAGGGTAACATTATAAGCTGCATTTTCTGTCTTATTAAAGTCAAGAGAGATTAAAAAAGAGAGGGTAGTAAGGGGAATTTTATCACACCATCTTGTCCTCAACTGTTTTCCTAAAAAAAACCACCCTGTCATTTAAAAAAACAAACAAACTCCTTAATCAACAACTTCTGACAAATAAGAATTGGATAAAGTAGCTTGAGCTATTGTTCCTCAAATATTATTCCTGACTTTTGTTTGTCATACAACAGGACATTTGCATATGCTTCAAATATTAATACACGAACCAGACTCTCCACAAACAAACAACGGTGGCTATATCTGGTCACTAGATGTGTTTCAGGATGTACTAACCTTCCTCAGTAGTCTGGGTCAGATAGCTGTGCTCGTCTCCGGGCCTCTGGTGTGACTGTAAGTACTTAGTGCCAGATTTGAGGTCTGGCAACATAGGCTCTGTAATGCTAGTATGACATTCCACCTTGGCCTGAGACCAAAAAATAAAAGAAAGATGGAAAAAATAAATGTACATATCTCCATACTTTATTTCTGAAGTACAAAGAAATCAGAGCATTTTTCTCAAAATGTCTTCTTTTTGTGTAACTACTGTCTTTGTAATGGACTTTGTCATTCTTTTCAAATAAAAGCAGTAATAAAATGATTGCATCCTCTGAATTGAACATTTTACTGCCTTAAAGGGAAATGGCAACTTGTTAAATGCCTCAGCATGCAGATGCATTATTTCAAAGCTTTTACCTTAGGCAACTCTTAGAGACCGAGGATGAGAGAATGAAAGGTTGGCATTGTGCTATATAGGCAGCCCACTGTTTATAAAACATTTGTGTGTTGTTTTCTTTTACTTGCATACAAAATTTGTGCAAGATTATCGCTCGCGATGCAGTGATTATTCTGGCTTTGTCTGCATAGCATCATCTGTCTGCGAAAGTATGAATACGATTTACATGAATTCAGATGTACAGTGATAAGAACCACATCTGCAGTTGTATGGAGCTCCTGGCTGCCCAGGGCACACCTGTGTTGCTTACATTCAGCTGTAGGCAGAACGTGACAGATGAGACTCTCTACGCACAGGCCACCCACACCGAGGGCTCGTCTCCATGCTGGGGCGCGTCCCGATTCGTAAACACGCTGATTACTGCATTCAACTCTCATCACCTGCAGCATTCCCGCTTTGGCCTGACACTCTGTCTGTTTGGGTCACACATGCAAGTGCCTCTAGCACTCCAGCCTTATGCTCACTTTATGAGGTTCCTCAACCTCAGCTACATCACTCCGTTCATAACTGAGCTCAATTTGAGATGTTCACAAGACTTTACTAAATTTCTGCAGTTATTATTTTTGTTTGTGTCTGTCTGTTTATATTTTCTAGTTTAGTCGGTTCTATTACTCAAAATAGAACCAGATTGCTAGCCTCATTTAAACCCCTATGACACAGTTATTAAGGATGAATTAATGCTCGAAATGCATTACACAGCACCTCAGGTCCATGTTATGAATTCATGAATGTGGTATTTCTTTGTCCTGTAAGCTTCATATCTGAATGTGACTTTGCTGCATAGTGTGGGATCTCAGTTCCAGTGCCCTGTAAACCTTTATGGCAAGCTTTCTTTTGGAAAAGCTTGAATGAATAGTTTGAAACCTATTCATATCTGTATTTTTATCTGTTTATAACACATTAACTGTTCATTACAGACAATGCATGTGTATTTAAATACATCCCTAATCCATGTTTATATTTATTGTCTACTAGACTGAGTGTGGAATCTTTTAGTCTGCCACCACAATCTGCTCACTAACTCAGCTAAGGGGAAAAGATTAATGTCCATATAATGAGGCAATGGTTAAGGCCTGTGGTGCATTTGCAGATTGTCCTGGAGAGGAACTGGATAGATTATGGATTGTCTGTTTATATAAAGCCCCTTAGGACAACTTTATTAAGATTTGCAGCTCGTATCATGCTGAGGTCAATCAGGATAATATACTTAAATTGACAGTTTGATTGGCTTGAAACGCAGGGAAATTGGAGACACCATGAGCAGTGAGAGTGTGTGGAGCATAGACGCTGCAGGCTTATCAGCTGAGCCCAGGTGCTGCTGTGCAGCCGCACTGAGAGATTAGCGAATGAGACGTAAAATTAATATACAGCACTTAATCGCTCTGCCTTCAGGATGGTGTTAACTCTCAGGACCAGAATAGAGCTGCGATTCTCTTACTAGGCCTGGTAAACTAATATTGCTGTGAAGCCTGTCACCCTGACCTGAACCGAAGTTTAAACTCAGTTAGGCAGTAAAAGGCTGGGAGATTTACTGCAGCCTGCCCTCTCTCTTTAGTTTATGTTCCACTGCTCCTTCAGTCAGCCGTGTGGAGTTGACCTCAGCCAGATCTACACAATGGTTCATTTGTAGCAGATCTGGACCTCTTAACTGGCTAAATCTGACAGAGAAGGACCAGTTTTAAAACATCAGTGCAGGTATCAGACTTTGGCTTGTAGTTTGTAACATTATTTTCTACTTACAGTATACTCTATATGAGTCAGTCATGAAAGGCAACACAACCATTTACATTACTTTTACCTGCTTTTTACAATATGCTAAAGCGGCTGCTGTCAGATCTTGAAGAGAGTAGAATTCAAACTCTGCTTCCTCTCTAGAAGCCCTGAAAGCCCGCTCCTTCCTGGTGACCTTGTCAGGTTGGGAGGATGATGAGGCAAAATCTTCTGAGTATAGAATAAGTGGCCCTCTCCTAGTGCTGTAGGTTTTTGGGGGTGTGGGCTCCACTCCACTAAGCAGCCGTCCACTGCTGGATAAGCGAAGCAGGGGAGGCTGTGATTTCCAGATGAAGTAGTCCTGGTTGAGAGAAGATTTATTTAAGAGAAATACATTGATTGGCATTGGCATTGACATGTTTCACTTTAATTTAATCAGTGACATTTGTGAAATAGTGACTAAATTTGATATCATACACGTGTGGTGTCTTGGCTCTTTGAGCATAATGGATTGGAATTGATCTTTAATTTCCCTTTTTTTTTTTTTTTTTTTAGCAAACTCAAACCTGCCTTTTTCTCTTTGTGAGGTTTATTAATGATTTGCACCGTACACGAAATATTCTGATGTCATATTGCTGTATTCTTCTCTTTCAGATAGTCTACTTTGACACATCATTGACTACATTAAAGGTACATTCACACATATAGCAATTGTATCACTGCAAGTTGAAAGTTGCTGTACTATGAAGTCGCCAGTATTGGTTGCCATAGTAACTTTAATCAGTGGTGGCACAACTAGCAGGGCACATGGTGGTTTAGTGGTTAGCACGTTTGCCTCACACCAGGGTCTGGGGTTCGATTCCCGCCAGGGCCGTGTGTGCGGGATTTGAATGTTCTCCTTGTGCTGCGGTTTTCCTCCGGGTACTCCGGTTCCTCTGCCAGTCCAAAGACATGCATGGTAGGCTGGTTGACGTGTCTAAAGTGTCCGTAGTGTATGAACGGGTGTGTGAGTGTGCTGTGATGGACTGGCACCCTGTCCAGGGTGTACCCCGCCTTGTGCCTGATGCTCCTTGGGATAGGCTCCAGGTTCCCCTGTGACCCTGAAGAAGGAGTAAGCGGTCGAAGATGGATGGATGGCACAACTAGCAATCCACTATTGACAACAAATCAAGTTTTCTTGCCAATAAAATGAGTTTAGTTTAATTAGCTCTTTGCCATTGCGGCCTTCTATCTCTGGCGAAAGTGCACCGGACTGTCTGCATCTACAAAACAGTTTGGACCTGCAGGCATGATGGCATGACTCACATGTGCGCTACTGTCTTCACTTCCATCGGTAGTTTCTGCACCAAGTAACTCCAAATTTGCATAAAGTTAAACTTTTCTCAACTTTGTTGCATCACTGGACACGCCCACATCAAATCGCCAATGGTTGCGGTCGCTCATGTCCCCGGAGGTTGCCAACTCTCACTGAAAATTAATGGTCTCCAGTTACTTTGTCACTGCGTGTTGCTGTGTATGTAAACATACCTTAATGGTTTCGTTCTTCTGTTCAAAAGATTTTCTTGATGTTCTTTGGACATCCACTACTGTGGCCTGCCAGGTTCTTGGTTATTTTTATATATATATAATAAGCTAATCATTCTTGATTCTTAACAATGCACCAAAATAATACTTTTGGCACAATAAGGTTAACATTAAACACTTAAGACATTTTAGATATGTCTGTAGATTTTCCGTTGTTGTAATATTCTGCTTGACTGAAACGATAACTTCTTCAGTGACATATTCTCAGGCAACAAAATCATATTCCAGATGCAATGATCACATCTATAAGTACAGCTGCAAGTGCCAATGGGTGGGAGCCTAGCACCCTTTGCAAATCCTGCCCCCATTGGCTAGTTCTTGCCAAGTTGCATAGAACACTAAAGCAGCCATAGATGTTTCTTTAAGGTATCTCAGTGTTGACGAAGTGCGTGTTGCAAGCTGTTTTATGTACATCTTTAGATTTTTATTGTCATAATACTTAATGCATAAAACTTCTCCAGTCGTCATATTGTGAAGCAACTGAAACGTACTCCAGATACAAATGTCATGTCTAGAATAATTTCTGGACCGTTGGTTAGCTCTCTGTGTATGAAATAATGATCTAACAAATCACAGCCAGCCAAAAACAACTGAGTAGCCAATTGTCCAGTTTACTTTTGGACCCCTGAACCCCATATAAAAATGGGGTTCATTCAGTATAGATGTAAATGCTCTGTCACCTCACAGTCAGTGTTTCATTTTCAAATTGTTTAAATGTACATACAGAGCCAGTTGTGTTCAGTTACTTATACACTAGACTGATAAAGCCTGCCATCTAATGAAGTATAGGCTCTAAATACTGCAGGATGTTCTAATTGGAGCCTAGACACTGCTTGACTACACCCAGTGTGGTTAGTGAATACCTCAGGTTCAAAACAGACTTCCAGTCTTCCATATTGTTTTTTGCCATCCGTCTGGACCACATGACTATATCCTCGACTCAGGAGTGATAGGACAAGCTCTTTCATGTTGAGGCTGATAGTTCTTTTCTTACTGTCCTTTTGAAAATCTAGGGTTTATAACCTAACTGTGAAGACAGAGAAAGTGTTTTTATTCTGTGCCAGTTTTCAGTATCAAATTCTTGGAGAACAAGTAAAATACATTTCACTCACCCAGTGCTGTGTTGTCTCACCTGGGTTCATGTTGCTGCACTCTTCTCCTTAGCGACTGTCTCTTTAGCATTCTGAGGATATATTCTGAAGCCTGTTGAGTATCAGTGAATAGGAATCGCTGCTTTCACACTGCAGCACAGTCATGTCTGACTCCATTTGATTGCCTCTGTTTGCCGTTGCTAGGCTCTCCAAAGCTCCTTAAGACAGGACTGTTTTCATGTTGCCTTGGAACCAAGAGATTACCTCCTGGTTGAGGCTGCTATTTTGGGCTACCCTGGTTGTACCCATCCTGAATTTTAAACAAAAGGGAAGAGAAGGCCTGCTGGCTTACAGTAATGGCCTGTGCTTATTTTGGGTGCTGGATTTCCCACAACTCTCATTCACTTCCTGTCAGATGGTCCAGATGGGGCACCCCCTAATTAGGGGTTTTGATTGGCGTAGTTTTGTCACTTTTTAGAAATGGTTTCTTCCTCTACATGCTGCACCTCCCTCTGACAGTTAATGTAATATATCCCCATAAAAGCAGAGAGGAGGTAGACACAGGGCCAGGGGCCATTTATTTAAGAGGGAAGTTTGCCAGAAGAACTTAATCGGAATACTTTCCATATAGTGAACTGTACTTGTTTAGTGTTTTTCATGGACAATACTAATAAAACTGAATAGAACTGAAATGATTGATCTGCATTCAGTTTATCAATAAATATTGTGGTCATATTACTGAAAAATTCAGTTGTTGGACAGATTTATTATATTACTTAATTATGCACGTTTTATCATCTGTGTTAATTCCAGAAAAATACTCAGAATGTTTGATTTGTAATTGAATTAGCAATCACAAGAGTCATAGATCACAGATCATATAATATAGACAATCCTGGACATTTCCTTTACATTTACTTCACTAGGTTGTGAACACAGCTTGTTAGAGTGAACTTTTAACATTTTCAGGACAGCTAAATTCGATAACCTTATGATCAACTGTTGATTAATGTAAATTCTAAGTGATTATTTCACATTACTGTCTTAGAATGGTGGTTTCATGACAAGATGTTGGAAAAGTGATCAGGAATCTCACAGTGTACTGCTGAGAGAGAATCTCTCCTCCATGCTGAGGATTCCTGAGAGCCACACCATTCGTATTAGCGTTCGCATTTCCTCTTGCTGTGTATAACCTCAGTAAATTATTTTATAGCAATATGAGCTCATACTTTAAAAAGAAATAAGCAAAACTATTTGCTGAGACGATTAATGGATATTATGTATGTGTGTGAAGTTAGCAACTTCTCATCTCAGTCTGATCACATCATTACAGTAGCTGCCTACATTTTTCTGAACTGCATAGACAGAGTTTTGAAACCAGTATGCACTCTGGAGATGTTATAGATAGTTTGTAAGCACAGTCACCATGCTGTTTGGCTCTGCGTGCTTCCATATGTAGATTGCAGAGAGTCATTAGCAATGGTAAAGAATGTACTTGGATTAATGTATTTTCATGTACTGTGCATAAAATCGGGAATGACTTTTGGTGGTCTACAACGGTGGTCTAATCTTCATAAATGCCATGTCAAGCAAGACACACCTTAAATGTGATTCACTGAGATATATAAAAGTGAAAATGCCAGCTGTATAATCTGTAGCTTTGTTGTTTGTAGCTTAGTTGTTTTGGTAGCCAGGTACCTCTTCCAGTGTAAAAAAAAAAAAAAAAAAAATACATGCTTTATAAGTAGAGCATAAACAACTATTCAATACATTTAGGCAATAATGCACTGCTCCCCATTCAGGGTGTGTCCCCACCTCATGCCAATTGTTCCAGGGATATGCTCTGGATCCAACACAACCCTCAAGATGAATGAAGGAATAATATACCATTATATTTATTTATTGTGGCCATTTGCTTTTTATTCATGATGTTTATGCATGGGATTTGTATTTTTTTGTATTATATATAAAATTTTTATTAAAACTATAGATTTCACTGTTTATGCTTGAATAGTTGAACAGTCCAGTGACCAGTCAATTATGCTTGTATAATATGAACTATATTATTATAGCATATATTTCCTCACCCTAATCATGTCATTGAAAGAGTAACACATTCAGGGACTACCTAACTGCACACATCCCTGGACCCATTTTGAGAAGCCCAGGTTCAAGGGGCAATAAAGTTTTTTTTAAACACCATCCACCGATTGGGGGCGCTATCTCACTGGTGTACACTTTCTCTAACTGATATAACGCGCTTTCGGCCGTTACTCTCTGATAGGCGGGTATTAATGAAGATTAATGAGGCGATTTTGCAGTTCTCCCTGGTAAATTACTAATGTCTTTTATAATGCTTGTTTATTTGTTTATAATCTATATAAGCCCAAAGTGTCGCCACGTGTTGCCTTTTAAAAGCCCTGGCGAAGATCTAGCTCATTTGTGAGTTTGTGACTTTTAAATGCGCTTGCCATTCCTCACCAATAATAATAATAATAATAATAATAATAATATTTTTTTTCTGTTTTCAATGTTCATTCTACACAAAATATAATATTAGGATGAAATCGTAGTTCAGTGTTTTAAATGAAGTAACAAATGACTGAAATCATCATCATCATCAAAAACACTAAAGAAATTAATACTTATGAAGGAGATAATTAAAAATCTAATCGTTTTATTCGGTGAAACTGTACATATACAAATGTCCTCTTACCAATTTTCTGTTTTAAAAAAAAAAATCAAGTAAAAAAAAACAACAAGATTATCTTCATAAATACATATATTCTTTAAGAAAGGGTGATTATTTACAAGTTACGCAGTTTAAAAGGAGCTTGCATAAATTCCCCAGCTGGACACATGCATGTAGCTCTCCAACCCCAAACCCAACGCGCTTTTGTGCCACATGAACGATGCATGATTGTCAGCGGGTGGCTCTGAAAGTCATACAAGTCCATAGAAGACGAGAGAGGATACATCTGTAAAGCAAAACACAGTCAATATTCGTGGGTAAAAAAAAACAAAAGAAGAAAATCACGATTCCACAGTAATGAGCGCTACATGTACTATGCCGATTACAGCGCGTGAAATGTAGGCCTTAAATGTGCAGAGATCACATGTAAAATATACTGTTACATAGAGGCAAAGTCAAAATGTTTCTTTCACATGAAAAAAAATAAAGATGATTAGGCCATAAGATTGGGAAAGCATGTTGGCACATCTTTGTCTGAGTGTCCATAGATTTTAATTTCGCAAAAGACAAAGTGAACTTGCTGTGAAGCGTGTTTGTCACCGCATAACGTTTCAGTTTTGTGTTTGGGTTCGTTTAAAAGAAAATGTCTCAGAAATTAAAATAAAAAAGTGTCATCCAGGCTCGGCAAACCAATTTCCTCAAAATTTCAGTCTTGTGTCTTATTATTTTCAGGGTCATGTCCCATTTTCATACAGTCGTCTCCCCCTGGTTACTGTTACTGAGTCTTTTGTAAAACCTGCGCCAGGACTGCAGCGTTTTGCCGGACCAGATCCAAAATCCGGACGTGATCCCCACGATCATGGTCATCAGGTACTTGATCATGAACACGGTGAAGTCGGGTGACATGGGTGCAAAGTTGCCGGCCGGGCATGGCACAGCAAAGCGCTTGCACGTCTGCATATGCCACGTCTTCTCCCAGTGTTCGCGGAAAGCCTGCTCGTAGAAGTAGCAGGCGATCACGATGGTAGCGGGCACAGTGTAGAGCACGCTGAACACCCCGATGCGCACCATGAGCTTCTCCAGTTTCTCAGTCTTCGTGCCGTCGTGCTTCATGATAGTGCGGATGCGGAAGAGCGACACAAAGCCTGCTAGAAGGAATGACGTGCCAATGAAGAGGTAAACGAAGAGCGGCGCCAGTACGAAGCCCCGCAGAGATGCTACACTGTATATGCCCACATAGCACACGCCAGTCAGCAGGTCTCCGTCCACCTGACCCATGGCGAGGATAGTGATGGTCTTGACTGCAGGAACGGCCCACGCTGCCAGATGGAAATATTGCGAGTTGGCCTCTATGGCCTCGTGACCCCACTTCATACCGGCTGAGAGAAACCACGTGAGGGACAGGATGACCCACCAGATGGAGCTCGCCATACCGAAGAAGTAAAGGATCATAAAGAGGATGGTGCAGCCTTCCTTCTTTGTACCTTGCGCCACCGTCTTGTAACCATCCTCGTTGAATTTGTCGATGCAAACCACCTTGTCCTCTAGGAAGAAGCCTGCCGCGTAGGCCACTGCCACCATGAAATAGCAGCCGGACAGGAAGATGATGGGTCTCTCGGGATAGCGGAAGCGCCTCATGTCCACCAAATAGGTGAGCACAGTGAAGAGGGTGCTCACGCAGCACAGAATGGACCAGATGCCCACCCAGAGGCGTCCAAACTTCACCTCTTCTTCACGGAAGTACATGAGGCCATTGGGCTTGGCGGGCTCACACGGCGCGCCGCAGTCCTTCTCACCCATGAAGTAGTAGTTGAGGTACGAGGGCACTTTGAGCTGAAGCGGGCAAGTGAACTGCTGAGGGTTTCTACCTGTATTAGGCGGCAGTGTGATCAGGTCGGGCACGTATGGTGTCGGGTCGGATGTCGGACTTCCGGCCTCGGATGTGTTCTGGCCCACGCAGATCTCGCCCGCGCCGTGTACTGGGAAGTTCTCGCAGCGCAGGCGCTCGGGCCACTGGAAGCCGAACTTGTTCATGAGCGCCTCACAGCCCTGCCTGGCCCGCTCGCACAGAGAGCGACACGGCGGGATGGCCTGCTCCAGCACCGTGCACACGGGCGCGTACATGGAGCACAGGAAGAACTTGAGGTCAGCCGAGCACTGCACTTTTACCAGCGGGTAGAACTGGTGCACCTCGAGTCCGGCGTCCTCCTGGTTGGTGTGACCCAGAAGGTTGGGCATGATGGTCTGATTGTACGCAATGTCCGTGCACAAAGGAATAGAGATAGGCTGGCAGAATCCGTGCTCCGGGATCGAGATGCCCTTCTCGCCATGGTACTGACCGCTGCTCTGGGTGAAGCACAAAAGGCACAGAGTCGCAAGGAAAAAGCCCACACGTTCCGCACGCCGCGGCATTTTAGTGCAAGCCGTCGTTATTGGACAATCAGAACAAAAGTTGAAGACAAAGCGTTGTTTTTTTTTTTTTTGTAAGTATGGTAAAAAAATAAATAAAAAAACCCCCTGAAACTAGATCTGCTTAGTCCACCAACGAATTTCACCCAATTACACAGAGGGAAAATCCTTTCCAGCTGTTGCTCTTCGCTCGCATCGGGTTTTTTATTCAGCACTAACTCACTCTAAGTATCCAGGAGAGCATGTTAGCACCATCAGCACGAACAAGTTCCCCAAAATCCTTTTGCACAGCCCCCCTGCAAAAAAAAGAAAGAAAGAAAAAAAAAGAAAAGAGAAAAAAAGAGCAGTCTAATCGTGGACTGTGCGCGTTTTCGTTCTTGAAAAACTCTCCCGGTCACCGAGTTGCTCCGAAGTCCATTATAAACACAATATCAGAAAATCCTCCAGATGTTTAACTTTCCATGGCTTCCTCAGAGTCCCTGAATGCGGATCTCACGCACGGAGGATGTTCTGATCTGCGCGTATAAACTTTTCCCCAGGTTAGAGCTATTTGTTGGAGCTATAGCGTCGCTGCGCCGTCCGTCTCGGAGCGGTTGTAAAATTGCATCAATCTCTCTCTCTCTCTCTCTCTCTCTCACTCACTCTCGCGCGCTCTCTCTCTGTGCACGGTTTGAGCGCGAGCTCGCAGCGCACACTGTAAAGTGTGTCGTCTGTTTTCAGGCGCCCCTCATTCAGACCCGCCGCTCGTCACGACGGGGCGCCTTGAAACAGAGGCTTCGCAAACCAATCACAGATTTTGTTTTCCTTCGCCTCTTGCTCCTGATTGGTCCAAGAATGTAATTGCAGAGGTCTACTAGAAACTTTACCCTTCTGCTTTTTGCTAAAGTAAAAATGTCGGTTATATTCTTCATAACCCTATCAATAACAGGCCTATCTTTGATAAGAGCCAATTGCTATTGATTTTTATTAACCTGGCACAGAATGTAGACTTTTATCTGATGCCTTTGTTATTTTGTTACCCTTTGAAGCAGTGACTGCTCATCAAATGGTCAATCACCTTTAAATGAGATTATGATGGCCTAATTAAATTATGCCTAGATAAGATTAAAAAAAAAACCCACATATATATGTGTGTATATATATTTAAATAATAGATATTTTGAAAAATTGGATGTTCAATTTCTATTTTATAGGGCTATAATTGTATTACCAAAAAAAAAAAAAAAAGCTGAAACATATTATTGAATATTCACCATGGTAGTCTTAATTTTCCTGGTCCTTACTTTTCTCTTAATGCAGCCAAATTCAGTACACCTAATGTTAGTTAAAAGTGAGAGAGATTACCTCAAGCTGCTCATTTGTAAATGTGAAGGTGGTAGTTTCAGCATTACAGTACAAAGACACGCCCATTCACACACCACAATTTGTATCACTCTTGGCAGATTGTGCGGGATTTGTTTACCAGTAAATGGTTAGTTCTTTTCATTTGAATAAGTTTCGTATCAATTCAAATCGGTAGCAAGAAACCTGAACACACAGCAAGTCCTTGAACTCTGGAAAGATTTTAGTGGTGAAATTGTATATTAATATAAGCTGGTATCATTTAAAGTTCCCTTTTTTTTCATTCAGAGTAAAGTATTTAAAGAAAACATCTTGATCACAAGTGTCACTGATATCCAACCTAACATCAGTCATGCCATAACTCAGAAAATGTTCACGGCTCAACCTGATTATCAATGGATCAATTAATAATCATGCTGATACCAGATGGCCTAAGTTATTGGCTTGTTATTTAATAAGTTATTCTTGATCATGAATAAAAAATTCCCTGCTCTCCACTGGAGCAAGTTTTAAAAATAGATCTGAGCTAGAGAGCAGAGTGTGAGGTTCCTCAGTATGTAAATGTGAGGGCTGAGGGAGATAAGCTGCTCCATGGACTTCAACATCAATCACAGAGAAGCCAAAGCTGCAGCCTTGCCTCGTAACTGAGCCGCCTGCTATTCTCATTCCCATTCTCTCACCGTATTATTTCTGCCCTGTGTCTGATGATTGTCCTACTGCTTGTCATTACATTTCAGACACATTGCACAATATTTTATATTCCAAACATACTTTTTAGGAATATTTTCACAAAAATATGCAAGAATTTTCCTAAATCATTTTTTTTCCTGGTGTGCATCAGAATACATCAGTTTTCTTTTCCCATACTAATACATCTGCATGCTTATGAAGTCCTGTCCAAAATAACTGTCTATATCACAGTCAGATAGTGTTTATGCATCCGTCTATGCAACTTACTGCTATAGTCCTGTTTAAACCCAAGACTTACATAGTCAGTAAATTAACTAATGAAGCAAATGTGTGCCGGCTGAATGTTATCAGATCCACAGTGCCGCAGCTGATTAAGGCAGTTGGGGTAGTGAAGGCGAGTTGTATTTGAGCTCATTAATGTTATGTACTCTCCCACTGGACCTTATTAGCTTTCACACTTGGCTTCACCTCATATCTTCACCATTCCTTTACTGAAAAGAGAGAGAGAAACAAAGAAGGAGCAAAACAAAAAGGAAATGTGGCAGAATAAAACCAAGATCACAAATGTTTGATCAAGAAAAAAACCTCTGGGCAAAGTATAACACAGTTTAACACCTCTAGTTTATTCGTTTATTTTCAGTACCTATAAATCATTTACTTGGTGTGATGGATTTCTGGCATCATTACGCTTGGCTGTTAGAAGTTGAGCAGAGTTGAAAATTGGCATTTGCAGTGTCAATATCTGTCCTGGTGCCAAAAATCCATAGCTCCAGGTTAGGACTGTGTGTCACTGCTTTCACTAATAAAGTGATGGATTGGTTCTAAAATGGCCATGAAAAGACACAGCCACCCTATATTTTGGCCAACATGGCAGTTGCAGATGAGTTTATAGGGCAACATGTTATTTATGATAGTACTAGTTTTGAATATTTCATTCATCACGACACATCTGTAGTAGCCTCAAGGAAAATGTGCAAAGAAGGCTTTAACGTTAAGCCTGGGGCTCATACAGTCTAGCAATATGATGAAATCATTCCTCTCAATTGGTTTAGGGCCAGTGTGCTAATTAAAGTTCTATTTTTTCACTGATAGTCAATGATGTCTTCTTTATAAAAAGGTCACTTGTTGTTGTGTGGCAAGCCCTTTCTGATTTCCCCGGAGTGTAACTTGGACAAGCCTACCAGTAATCACAGGACCCCTGGGATATCGCCAATTACTAGCCAGTGAAATAAAAATGAGCATGAGATTAAATAGAAATGTACTTATTTCTGATAGTATTTCTGTGATGATCCATCCAGAGAATCAACTAAGAATGTTTAAGCATTAAATGGCCCAGTTAACTTCAGGGTATTTTATGCAATAATCCCTCCCTTTGGCTGAATGTTTAAGATTAGAGAGGATGCGCAGAGTTTATTTTGTAGCTTTTGCGTGTATTTTATTTTTAGAGACCCTTTTGCAAATTCATTGATGTCTAATCCATCAAAGTCTCCAGCAAAACCCATGTTATAGCCATGGCTCCCCTTGGGTGATTTTCCTCATTTTGGACATGAGGAAATCTCATTATACCATTCAGCATTCACTTTCCCCATAATGTTTTTATCATACACATTCCTCACATACAGATCCCTGTCTCTTTGTCTCTTGTCTCATGTGTGACATGTTTGATGTAGAGGCTGTCAGGACGGCTTTTACCAGGGAATGGAGATAAGACGCAGTAATTGCTCTGGAGCTGTAGTCAGCAGATGATTATTTTTTCTTTCAGGACTCCTTTTATTTGTTCCGACTTTTCTTGTCACTTTCTTGTTGAATTACACTTTTATCCAATTAAATTACTGCAGCAGACTCTTTGTAGGTTTCAGTGTTTCCCTTTCTCTCTCTCTCTCTCTCTCTCTCTCTCTCTCTCTCTCTCTCTCTCTCTCTCTCTCTCTCTCTCTCTCTTCCTCTTCTTCTTTCATCCTCTCTCTTCCAGTAGCAGGTCTGTACATTTGTGGGTGAAAGCCTGTTTTGCTTTGGTCAGGCCCTTGGTTTGCCATAATCTGGCAAATGTGCGGGTATACAGGAGACTGTGGTGCATAACTCAACACAGAGTACATAAACAAGCCAAACGAGAATGTTTAAGTGCAGTCTGTGAGTGCTTCATGTCACATCTTCTTGGGCCAAGTGTATTTCACTGTGGTCAATTAGGAGCTGTTCTGGTGTGTGTAGATTTAACTTGGCTGCTCTGTGAGGCTTTAGCTACATTTCCCCTGAGGTGAAGACATACCTGCTATTCCTCTCTTACCTGACATCCAGCAGGATGGGTGGTGCCAGAATATTGACCAAGCTTTCAACACTGCTGAGTTGGCAAGAAACGCTGGCTCTTATCTACACTCTAGCGCTGCAGAGGTGTGAAGATCCTTGTGACAGATTGATGAAGATAGGACATTTATCCGTGAGCATGAGTGTGTCTGTGTGCGTGTAAGAGAGAGTGAGTGTTCTCTGTTTGCATGTATTAGTCTGTTTGTCTAGACTGGCAGGAAACAGTATAAGCTGTTTTTTCTCATGCCTGATATCCACAGCACATGATAAGAGAACACTATGTCTTCTGTATATACCTGAGTTTGTCTATACAACTCCTTTTATCTACCCCTCTGTATGCTGCTGTCTATACAGCATTTCTTTATATGTTCTACATATTCAGTATATCCATGTCCATTACTTTCTGTATATACCCCTATCCATATACCCCTTTGTACATATCTATAAATAGTATAATATTGTATCTATATACGATCCCTGTCTATGCAACCCTCACCCTGATTTATCAATACTTGTCTATATGACACTCTCTGTATATTCTCATCTATAAATCACTGTTTGCATATGCGTGATCAGTATAAGCAACCATGGTATGGAGGAGGAATGAATAAGAGAGAGAGAGGAAATGCAGGCTGCTCAGGACTCTGTGGCAGTGCTCAGGGACAGCATTCAGGTGGCACATTACTGAGAATCCTAAATTACATTCGTTGCTGGTAACAGGTTAACATATGATCGTGAAGAATGACCCTTCACAAGACCCTTACCATTATAGTGTTTTGTGCTTTCTGTTTTAGAACAAAAGAAAAGCGTGTACTTGATAGCACAAGGTTATGTATGTGATATACACCTGTTTTTGGATATAATCTAAAGCAAATCAGTCTACTTGCATTTTTAATGAACCCTACGGATAACACAATCCATGAAAAGTGTTGTGAAGGATTTGTATTGCTTTTAAATTATTTTCTGTTTTAATGCAATGTACAGAAATGTGAAATCAAGAGTTGGATACATTTTTATCGGATGACAATTCCTTCCTTACAGAAGATAACACTTCCAGGCTTATTTTTTTATTTACAGTTTATCATGTACTGGAAATTAATTCAATCAGGTGCTTTTTAATTTTTTTTTTTATTATTGTGATATAAGATGTCCTAGTTTCAGTTGTAAATGCATCATTTGGAAGTTTGAAAATGTTATGTATTGAAAGCTGTAAGGAAAATTTGATTAGTACATTTTTCATTTCTTGTATGTTAAATCCAGATCTCCAACTGAAAAGACATTTCACATTTTAAGTCATTTCACTTGCACACTATGTACAGTAACAGGAGTACAGAGCCAGACCTGTTATTAGTTAGAGTAGTAAAAGTCTCTAAACTGGTGAAGTGTTTGTGTGTGTGTCTGTGGGGCCAGGATGAAGTGTAAGCAGCTCTACTAAATCCTCTACTACAGGCTGTGTACAGGGTCATGTTTGGTTCTTGTTATAATTCAGTTTTGTCATTTTTATTCTTTGTTTTTTCCTCTGATGCATTTCTGACTAGACACAGATTTCCAGTTCTACTTTCAGTCCATCTAAGAGCTTCCACTGTAAAGAAGATGCTTTAGCAACATTTGTCAAACTCAAGTGGCCAGGTGTCAAAGACCATGCATCATTTTGATAATCCTCTAATTCAACCGAGGCCCTTTCCATAGTGGAAGAAGCCCTCATAGTGTAAACACACTATACAGTTAACTTAAACACAGCCGTCTGCCAGCGTGCGTTTTAGGTGAAATAGTTTAGAGAAACGTGGGATCATCAAAGTCCAGATTTAAAGAAACTGTGCACATGCCTTCACACTCACTCACACACACACTATGCATGAACTATTTTGGATTTAATTGAAACAGCTTTCTGTAATGCAGGAAAATTAACTTATTATGAGGTGTCAGAAATACAAAAGTTTTATCATTAGTCAAACTGATTCATTTTCATGAGAGTTTTTCTTTATCTCGCTTCATGATTAAACATTACAGCTAAGCTCACTCTAACATCCTCAATATTTCTGCTGACCAAACAAGCGAAAGAGGGCATGAATGAATAAGGTAGCTGTTTTGGCCAGGCCTGCTTTCTCCTGACGGTTGCTATGAAGGTGGCAGCAATGAAGTGCACTCGAGCTGGGCAGGAATGTTGGGCAGAGTGCCGTACTCCTGGCCAGCTGGCTCCAATCCGTCAACGCTTTACAGAGCTGCTACAGTACAGACCAGCGGTACATCACCTACACCAACCTGGAAAAAAAAAAACATGGCGCCCAGAGAAGGGGGAGGGAGGATAAGCGATGAAAGAATGATTTATGCAGCACAAATACACTGCATGTACGCTCCCCTGGCAAATGAGCAGGAAGGCTGTTCTGGCTGTGCGGCCTGGTGCAGGGGTGCCGGTGCATAGGGCAAGAGGCAGGGGATGTTTAACAGGCTTGTGTAAACTAACAGGGGTGGGGCCGGCCATCTTGTGTTTATCACTGGAGAGAAAAAAACAGGGTCGAGGGCCCCCTCTGGAAGCTCTGCACTGTTTGAAAGTGACATTCTGATGTAAGATTAATAAACACAGTGACCCTTCAGACGGCAGGAAGACATACACACACACACATGCTACATTAGGAGGAGAAAACCCTCTGTTTACTGTCTGAGTGTGTGTGTGTGTGTGTGTGTGTGTGTGTGTGTGCGTGTGTGTGTGTGTGTGTGTGTGTGTGTGTGTGTGTGTGTGTGTGTGTGCCTGTGTATGTGTGTGTGTGAATAAGTACATCCATGTGCATTAGCCTTTGCTGGTGGTTGTGGACTTTTTTCTATGTGAAGGTTGCTCAGAAATCTTTCTCGTTCCAGCAGTGTTGTGATCTGATTCCTTATAGCCACGGTGGTTCTTTTACATCTGGTTGCCGGTGCTGGTCCATGAGTTGATGCCTAATCTCAAATCATTCTGAGCTTTTTCACCACTAGTGAGCAAAGTCCCAGATGGGGAAATGGATTAGTTCCAGCACTACAAAATGGTGATATCTGAGGTTTTGGGACAGCATCAGTTCATCATGTTGACAGTAACTCAAGCAGCTCAGGTTTTTGTTCATTGCTAAATGAAATTTGCAGAAGAAACTATGAAAATATGACTGGAAATGATAACATACTGAATAGAAGAAACATTGCTAAAGCTAAACAAACGTCCACTGAGTAGACACATACTTGTAATTGGATAAATAATATAGTCTCACGAGCCAGATCGCTAGTGAGTCTGGTACGTTTCCTGAATAAATGCAACCTCATTCATAGGCAGATGGCAGATGACCAACCACAGATATTCTGGTAGCCCTCTGGCAAACATGCAAGTTACCTCATTTACTCATGACTAAGTGTTTAAAAAAAAACTTATGGGTTTCTGTAAACTTTAATCTAGTTAATATACCATGCACCGAAAAACCCATTGTGTTCAAAAGTTTGTTTTGACTGTGGTAACTGGTTCAAGGAAGTGTGTATACATGGAAGGGTCAGATTGCAACCTGCATGATTCCGAAGCTTGTGGCCAGAAAAGTGTAAATAATAATCCCTGACACTGAGGCTGTCTGAGACTGAGATTAAAGATGATGTATATCAACTTGGAGAATAAAACATTGTCTCAAAGTGTGTTAAACAAATACTTAAATCCACCATATGTTATTTTTTTCTTATTTTTAATTAACCCACACGTCTGAACATGGCTCTCAAGCCAGTGGAAACATGGCACTGTAGTCTAAAAGACTGGTTCCTGACAAAGTACGAAGCATGGCATTGGTAGAAAATGTGTACAACATTCTTCCCAAGTGGTTTTAGGATGGAACAATGAAGTTCCTGTGCTGTAGTAATATGAGGTGAACGTTATCATTTCTTCCACTGCAATCTGGGTTGAATCAGAGTTCTCAGGGAGACAGCTCTACACAACCAGTAGAGATGATATTTATTTAATTCAGTTGAGTTTGGAGCTCCTGCAGTTTCTCAGTCATCATTTTTACTTTAATCTTTCTGAACTCCCTGATCCCACTGAACTCCCAGTCATGAGAGACGCTATAATTGACTGTGAGGTGATGATCAGGTCTCATAAAAATAGATGTCCAGCGTCTCCAACCATATTCTTTAGTGCTATGTGGTGCTGGTATTGATCTGGCTGGTGTAACAGCTCCTTTTTTGGCGGCTGTGGGACGGCTAGCTCTCAGCACCTGAAGAAGAGCAGTCAGCTGCTGCTAGGCAGGTTAGGCTTTTAGCCTGACAGGAAATCGATGGGCTCAAACGTTCACTCTGCCCACCCCCTCACTCCATGTCAGCCTGTAGTCTTTTAAGATATAGGAATAGTGCTTAGAGCTGTGGGTTAGAGCCCTGCGTGTGTTTGTGTGCAAGTGTTTTTTTGGGAGAGGGAAGTGTGGGGGGATCGAGGGCATTTATATAATCCCGAGTAACAGGACAGAGCTGGGTGCAGTATTGATCCTCTCTCGCAGTAGGCTTGCAGAGTTTGGAGTGTTACACTTGGGATATTAGCACATCCAGACAAAAGGCAGCAGCAAGGGAAGGTTAAGTCAGGATGAAAGCAGAGCAGGCTTGTGTGGTGAGGTAGAGAACAGGGGGCACAATCACTCACCACTGCATTCAGCTCTTTCCACATGGCCACTGTTTAACACTGCTTAAGCTGGATAGGGAAATGTTTTATGTGTCTTCTATGTGAATGTGTATTCCAGATACGTATCCGTTATGAGTGCAGTGTGTGTGTGTGTGTGTGTGTTATTGCTCTCTTTGAGGAGGAGTGTAAGATATGCTCTCCTGCTTGGAGATATGCCTGTGTTAATCAGTCTCCGAGGAGCCGGGCTGCTGCTAAAGCCCCTCTGGCTATACCGGGCTGGGAGAGACACATGTGTGCTCTGTGTGTGTGTGTGTGTGTGTGTGTGTGTGTGTGTGTGTGTGTGTGTGTGTGTGTGTGTGTGTGTGTGTGTGTGTGTGTGTGTGTGTGTGTGTGTGTGAAAGAGAGAGTGTATGAGCGAGAGTTTTTCTCAAAATGTTCTCAGTTTTGATTTTCCAACAGGATCCAATAATGGTGTAGAACTAAGATACGGGAAGAGAAAAGTGAAAAACAAGTCATTATGCAGAGTAATATTAACTTACTACACCTATGTGGTCATAATAAGACAATTTATCATTAAAAAAAAAAACATTTTGTGAAATGCACAGATAATTTATCTTTCTCATTAGTTTCCTCCTGACAACCATGTGTAAAACTTGTTCATAAATTAACCAGATTAAATCTCTTAGCTCACGGGATATCTGTATGACTTAACTTTATTATAAAATTTGTATCTGATTTATGAGGCAGAGTCAATTTTTACTGTAGTCAACTACATCAGTCTTTTTTCTTCTCAAGTCCTCTCACCTTAAATCTTGAAAAAAAGTGCTTTATATTGTGATTGTGCAACACACTATATTTAATTTATATTTCACAACAACGTTTGATGAGATGGCTCAGGTCTGTCAGATAGGAAATGTTACACAATGTTAAATTACATAACTACCAGCAGCAATCATGAGCACTAGGATTTGAAAATATATTTGGATTGCCAATGTATACAGCAGCAGCATGGTCGGGTAGTGTTGCTGCCACACAGCTCCAGGTTGACATGGGTATTTTCTATTAGCAAAGGGGTGACACTCTTTTAGCATCTGTGGAAGCGTAGTTCAATTCCTAGCTGCATGGCTCTTGAAATAAAAATTAGTGGTGGGTAAGATCTGGCGTTATAAGGGGCGTTATGAGCTGACCTTGAATGAGAAGTCTTTGAATGCTTTGAATTCTGACCTTGAACGAGAATTCCTCTCTTTGTAAAAGATAGGACTGTCATCATCATCATGTTATATTTATTAATATTCACACTATATCTCTTTCAGTTTGACTCTTATCTGCCCTCTTTTATAGTTCGCTTCATTTCATGGTGTTGTTTCTCCCTCTTATGTAAGCATTAAGAGCTAGTATGCATTGCATCATCTACAATGTTGGGCTGATAATGTGCTTGCCTCTACTGAATATGTTGAACAGGTAAAAGTAAGTTAATGTATCAAGTTAATGTCCCATATACTGTACAATAGATGTGTACATTTTGTTGAATGGTTGTTTTTAAAATGATTAGTCACTGAAATTAATGTAAGGTGTGGAACTAAGTTATGGAAATCGTAAAGCCTTTTTAAACTTTTCAATCTAAATCCTAACTGTTATTTCAGCATTTATCTGTGTGTATCTTTCCAGTCTTAACTGTCTTTTTTTGGTCATGTGGAACTGTTATAATTTACAGTATATTATTATAATATCACCATTATATATGCACCACAATCTTGCATTATTACCTTTATTACGACATGCAATAAATGTAACCAGCAAGCTAAAAACTTTTTCCTAGTTTAGGGAAACTAATGGATTGGTAACAGACAGTAGACACTGAATCTACTCTGACCATCCCTAACGTGTGTGTGCGCGTGTGTGTGTGTGTGTGTGTGTGTGTGTGTGTGTGTGTGCGTGCGTGTGGGAGCAAGAGATTGTGACACTCTCTCCATCTCTTCATGCTCA
Source organism: Ictalurus punctatus (assembly GCF_001660625.3). Lineage (NCBI taxonomy): Eukaryota > Metazoa > Chordata > Actinopteri > Siluriformes > Ictaluridae > Ictalurus > Ictalurus punctatus. The sequence goes on from NC_030421.2 coordinate 27,017,274, forward strand.
CCACTGTGATCCCTGAAATCTCTCTCTGTGTGTGTGTGTGTGTGTGTGTGCGCGCGCGTGCGTCCGTGCGTGTGTATGCGCTTGTGCGTGCATGCGCAAGAGATTGTGACGCTCTCTCCATCTCCTCATGCTCACCACTGTGATCCCTGAAATCTCTCTCTCTCTCTCTCTCTCTCTCTCTCTCTCTCTCTCTCTCTCTCTGTGTGTGTGTGTGTGTGTGTATGTGTCTGGTTCCTTTGGTCTGCTCAGCCTAGCACCACGGGCCTCCAGTTTCCATGACAACCATCAAAGATTTGTTCTTTCTTTCTTTTTTCTTTTTTTTTTAAAAAAAAGAAATTGAATGTTTTTTTCTTTGCCACCATCATTGACTTTCTCTCGATTTGTAATAATCTTTCATTTCTCTTCCTCTTTCAAGTTTCAAAACTCTGTTAAATTCTTGTCATCAGTTCCTGTTAGAGTTATAGATTATCAGAATTACAGAGAAATAAGATTACTATAGTGACCAAACTGGATACACCAACATATCATTAATTGATGTTAGACTATCAGATAGATTCTCATTATCAGAGTGAAAGCTCCCCTGCTTGGTTTTGTATATATCGCATGTGGTGATGTTTGTGCTCATGCATTGATGGATAGTCGTAATAGTGCGTTTTTAAATTTCAGGCCTGCACATTTTCCCCAGCACTTTCCTCAGTCCTCTGATTTGTACTGCTGCGATGATTGCAGTCTCCGGCCTGGTGGAACACTTCTGACAGCTTCCGTGCTGAAGGAGCACACTTCAGATGAAAGGATAGAGAGAGAGAGAGAGAGAGAGAGAGAGAGAGAGAGAGAGGGAGAGACAGGCTATTTTATCAATAAACTGACAGAGAGCTGAACCTCACTCCTGATAGGAGTCCGCCTATGGGGTTGGACGAAGCACATTCCGCAGATTCCTGGATTGATAGGAAGCAAGATATTGTAAATCTGCGCTGTGGCAGTTAGAGGATGAAGACCAGGACTATCTTCTGCTGGACTTTCTCCACTTTGCACTGTATCTCCGCAGACGTTCTGTCTCCCAGCCGTGTGCTCTCTTCATCAAGAGGCCTTGCTTTTATCAGAGCCGCATATTTCCCGGATTACAAATCTCTGCTGATTTTGTGGGGGGTTGGGGGGGCAGGATAGGAAAAGGTCAAATGAACACAGTTCTTGTTCAGACCTTTTGGCAGCTTCTTTGCTCTTTTTATTGATTGTTTCACAGATCTTTTCAAGGTTACTCAGCTTGCTGATTCAGCATTTTGCTTACTGGAACTTCTTGACCACTGAATGCTTTGAACATATTCCTACAAACCAGACTTGTATAGTCATGCATTTGTTATGCATTTCATGATAGATGTTTCTGCCTTGGGAATATCATACTGTATATTATATGCCTCTCATCTACCACCTCTGGCTCATACTGATATGCTGCTAACATTTGGCCTAGTTCTTTTTCAAAGGCTTTCTGGTGTAATACGCATTACTGACCCTTACCTTAAGCCAGAGTTTGTGCTTCAAAAAGCACATGTTCCTGTGTTTTCACCTTGCTTGTCTGTTCCTCTGTTCCTGATTATGGATTTGCCTATGTTAAGAATAGAAACGTTGCCTACTGCAAACTTATTTACCGAGTTCAGTATAAAGGAACACTGAACCAATGTAAAGGTTTTCAATTCTGAACCATTTATGAAATGTGAAAGCCTCTGCTGTAGGGTTCTACAGTCAGTATATAGAACTTTCAACTGAATGAATCACACCATACTGTATATTAGACTATTTGTGTGCTATACATTCATCTTTCATCTGCAGTTACTTTATCCTTGTCTGGGTTGCAGTGGATCCAGAGCCCGGGAACACTGAGCCTGAGGTGGGAATACACCACCTACCGGCATGTTTTTTTGGAGGTGGGAAGAAAGCAGAGAACCAGAGAAAATCCACATGTACACGGAAAGAGCTTATAATTCAAATATTAGAACATTAAAGGCTGCAAATATTTTTCAATGTTATGATGCAAAAGTACAGTATAGTTTACTACTAAAATCTAAACCTTAGCACAGACAGTGCAATGCAGACAGTGAGGAAGATATACACAGGGAACTAGAGTTCAGATTATTCCACTTTGTTACGTATTACAGCTTTGGTATAAAATGAGAAAGTCTTCAGTTCACTCTCAATGCTCAATGTCTTCCTTCCACAAAATACATAATACATACACTGTGTTATTCCAGACCTTAGTAGTCCTCCACAATGTTATTTCTGAAAAGCTTCTCTTCTGGTTAAGATTTAAAGGAGAACATGTTCATTATTAATCTGGATGTTGGAGATTTGCTGTGTATGCATGTGTAAGATCACATATGCATGTATACACATGTACATGTAGACAAAGCTGGTTTTGTATGCCTGAGGTTTCTCTCCCATCTTCTAAGCTGGAGTCAGACTGATGAGGTGCTGGTTGAGCAGGATTTAGTGTTTATCTCTCTCTGGGACATCCTGCGTTAACTTTACAAACTAAAAATGGAGTGGAGAGATTCAAGATCAAAGCAACGTCAGCCGTCCATGTGAATGAGTTGTGAGTGAGCGAGGGATAAGGAGAGGGTTAATAACGGGGCACGGTAGAAGGCGGCAGATTGAAGCTTCAACTAGGCTGGAGAGGCTGTCAGTTAGGTCTCAGTGGAAGAAATGGGCACAAGACTGATGAGTTTAGCTCGGGTTTTAGTTGCTCTGATGTGGTGAAAGTAAACGAGACTCTTGGTTTCACTTAATGGGATAGAACCTAGCAACTGTATCAAAAGCAAACGTTTTTCTTTGGACTGTTATTAATAAGGAGAGCTCTTCAAACTATGACTCAGTGGCTGTCATGAGTCTTAGGTGGGTGCTGATTGTGATAATTAGAATGACTGAAGGTTTAATGCAGCAAATGTCAATGCAGAGCTGCTTTTTTATTTTTTTAACAAAGTACTTTAATTTGCTGGAAAACCTAAGATGTTTGCCAGGTTTATTCTTGAGTAATTTATTTCTGAAAAACAGAGACATTTTATTATAAAGCAGTGAATCAAGTGACTCTTTGATGAAAAAAGGTTTGTGAAGAAAAGCCGAATGGCCGGCACCCCGAGCCCCCTGGCTCAGCCCACTGGCCTGCATTGTAGCGGGGCAGGAGGGTGGCTCTCCCCCTCTGACCCTCTGCAGCTCCTCGCACTAATAACTGCATTATGCCCTTACACCGTGCAAATGGGCCCTTTTGTTGGCCTGTCTTGGAGCTTGGGGGTTATGGGCAGGGGGCAGGCGGGGGAATCTCGTAGGGGGCTACCATGAGGATTTACTTTGTCATTTAAAGAAGGGAGAGAAACTCAAAACACAGGGCCCGAAAACAGGCACTCCTCAGGAAGGCTGAGAGAGAACCCTTTCTATACGCAGCATTGTTCAGCTGGCTTTGTGGCTGGAATATATTATCATCTGAAACTCGAGGATACGTGGCTCAGCTGTATGGGAGATGATACTGAGAGAGAGAGAGAGAGAGAGAGAGAGAGAGAGAGAGAGAGAGAGAGTCGCACAGCAGAGTGTGGGTCACATGACAAGCTGCAGGACGCCACTGACTGCAAATGTTTTCCCTTTTGTGTTTAGATTTCAATTCAATTTTGAAGTCATTTACTGAAGCTAGTTATTATAATGATAATTTGATAATGTGACTTTTTTCTCTACCCATTTTCTCTGTCTTTTATGTTGTTTCACTCTCCCTCTGGTGCTGACCCTGTACTGAACCCCTTCCCAGGTTCAGGTGAATTTATCAGGCTTAGCCAGTCATATGGCTCTGCAGATGATCCTGGGATTCATAAGCACATCTGAAATGTCTACTATAAGCCAAGAGTTGGATCATATATGATTCAATTCTTAAAGACTTACAAATCAATGGGCTTTGTAGTGGTGCATGGTGCACTTTGACAAAATAAGAGATTGTTATATTATTAGTGGTGTAATGATATATCGTGATACGATGCAAAAATGTTACGATATGTATCGTAGAGTTATGGCGATTCTTTTACGAGATGACGTCCGTTTGAACCTATAGCTTTCTTACAGTCACGTGATTCTGATGACGTGTGAAATTCAGATGGAGGGCAGGAAGTGAAAAGCAGAATGGATGAGATGGAGGAAAGTCCATACTGTACTGGTTTAGACACCATTACAAGAGAAAGGTATAAAAAGAAAATCACAACATATGTTGGACATGTTCCTTATGTTATGAAGAGGAGCGATTTTTCTACTGAATTGAAATACTTGCCTGCCATAGGCACAGGTTTACAAGTCACTTTTCCCTGCATTTTTCAGTCAATTTCTTGAATTTTCCCCCTTTTAGAACAACAACTTTTTGTACACAATAAAAGCTCCTTGTGGTTTCTTGGTTTGATCAATTTGAGCAACCATAAATGACACAAAACATAGGCATTTTGAGATTGTGATAGTGCTTCCTATATAGACAATCACTTACTGCCTTCCATCTATAATGTTTTGTTTTTCATTCTTTCACTTAAAATTTCAGCTATCTTAATTCTAATTTCATGTTCAAATCCAGTTTTATTGTACAGTGACACACCAAGTCAATTGTTAATTTACATACACAAAGTTACATTAAATCTTGAAATATTGTAAATTCTTTAAGTTGTATTTACAACAAAGAAAGTTATTGAAAATTGTTAATGTTTTGGAAATAAATCCATTTATTTGTATTTTCAGATTCATTTTTAAATTTTGTTCAAAATATCGTGATACGTATCATATCGTGAACCCAGTATCGTGATCTGAGTGTATCATTACACCTCCATATATTATATAGCATTATATTACTTTAACATTATCTTATTCTAATTAGTAGGCAAATTAATTATACTGTATATTAGAGTAACATTAAACATTGATATAATGACAGTGGCACAGTCTTGGAAACTTTATTAGCTTTATTGAAACTTCACTGTGTCAGTTGCGCGGCTCAACTTCGAAGCATGATGCAACTGTGTGAAAGCTGAAAAATGAAGGAATAAAGAATTTGTGTTTGTTTCTAAGATGAAATCGGTTTATGTCTTCTGCACACTGTGTGTGCGTGTGCGTGTGCGTGTGCGTGTGTGTGTGTGTGTGAGAGAGAGAGAGAGTGAGTGTTTATCATCAGTGATGAATGGAGTCTTTTTGAGTTTACATCTTCTTCAGGAAAAAAGAAAGGAAGGACAGTCTGCCTTGGAGGAGTGAGGAGGGACATGGTGATCAGAGGGAGAGAAAGATAAAGGGAATTAAGGGAGGAAGAGCGGGTGAAACAAAGGAAGAAAGGACAGATAAAGCTATCAGCTGGGATGAGCCTGGCAGGAGGGTGACCCTCCTTCCTCCTTCCTTTCATCTGCTGTCCATCCATATCTCTATTGCTCTTTCCTATCACTCCATCTTATATCTCCTTCCTTCATCATGTCCTCTAACCCTCATACCATACTAGCTCTCATTCTGAACTGTTTCATACAGGAAGAGCTGATAGGATTGCATCAGTGGCACGTACAAGCTTGACCTTGCCATGCTGTGCATGCAGACCACCATGCCACCAGGAGCTTCATTAACTGCAGGGTAAAGCTGTGCATGTGCTTTGATGAGGGCAAATTAGTGGGATGAAAGCTGTACGATAGCTCATAGTAGATATATGAGCTGTCATGATGTGAAATGTATCATTGTTAATAATAATAATAATAATAATAATAATAATAATAAAGAGTAAAACATAATATGAAAGGTTTGGAACCCTGTCCAGGGTGTACCCTGCCTCGTGCCCGATGCTTCCTGGGATATTATCCAGGTTTTCCCGTGACCCTGAAAAAGGATTAAGCAGTATAGAAGATGGATGGATGGATGACATGAAAGGTAATTCAGGGTGGCTATAATACTGATTATTGGTGAACATACCAGTTCATACAGGATTTTGCAGTGTTTTTTGTGATTGTTGCAGGCAAAAAAATGCTTGATTTTGCTGTGACTTTAAAAAAAAATTGCAGAGTCATTTTTTTTTTTTTTTGCAGATAGCTACTTGAATTGGTGAAATTGTCTTTCACGGTGATGTTTGTTGGTAAATGAGACATTTTAGCAGTACTCATTCTCAATACGTGAATCTAAGATTTGCATCTTGGCCCAAATCTGCGGAAAATCTGCTGTAATTTTGAAAAATTGCAAACTTCTGCGAATATTGCAGCGTTCCCTTGAGTTTGCATTCTGGTGGGGCTTCCATACAAAAATGTATGAGAAAGAAATAATAAAATATATGAAAAGATGGATATAGCATATTACATTACAGATTACAGTATAGCATATATAATTAGCTACCCACAGGCCTGAGTAAAAAGAAAGGATTTTAAGTTTCTTTTTTTAAAGAGAACACAGTTGTGGCAGATCTGCAGACATTTCGCTACAGGGGTAATCCTCTGTGCTTATTTCCTTTTCTTTTTGATTTTATTAGCTTTTCAATTGATCTCATTTGGCCAGCACAGGATAGGACAATGAAGGTGAAAATTCATTAATAAATCCTCATATATGAGATCAATCATATTGTTAAGAGAATCAGAGTCTTGTATTT